>NC_091748.1:69195403-69292903 GCF_043380555.1 Nothobranchius furzeri
CACAATCCCTCTGCGGCAGCTTGGCAGCGTTCCGGCCTGTGTGGCCGTCGAGGAGCCAGCCGCATGTCCGCCTGAACACTTGTGAACAATATTTCACATGCCTTAGTGAATGTGATCTACGGCTTTTAATAACTGATGAAACGTCGATGGTGGACCACAGTCCGTCATCATTTATTCGTTGTCGGCTGTGACAGACACAAGCACATCCAGGGCTGAATGAAACAGAGATAATAAAGACAAAAGCGGATCATGCTCACCCACGCCCCATCAGGCCATCTTTTACACACTTTCCCAGCAGATAACAGAAGAAAGGCAGAGCGTGATACAGCTCCATCTGTTTGTAGTTGAGAGCCAGGGAGAAGGCCATAGAGCCCAAAGCATCCCAGCCCAGACCCAGAGCCAGGACCCCCCACAGGGCAAAGCCCAGGCTCACCCCGTTGTACCCAACTCTGTCAAGGTTCATTCATGCTATTAACATCATTACGGTAAACTACTGGTAGCTGCATAGTAACAGCAAACAAAATGTAAAAAAATATTCTATAAAGCACATATGAATCTCGTGAAATAACATATCAAACATGTTTTATGCTAACTGCTATGAACTGAAGAGGTCCTTCACTGAGCAACAACTAGAAATCAGCCATGAAAATTGGCAGCACATATCGGTATCGGCAATAGAAAAACCAGTACTGGTCGACCTCTAGAGTTTTTAGAACTCTGGGATGGGCTGCATGGTGGCGCAGTGGTTAGCACTGTTGCCTCGCAGCACGAAGGTTGCAGGTTCGAAACTCGGCTGCGGCCTTTCTGCGTGGAGTTGCGTGTTCTCCCCATGCATGCGTGGGTTTCCTCCGGGTACTCCGGTTTCCCCCACAGATCACAACAAGCCCGATAGGTTATTAACTGTAAGTCGCTTTGGATAAAAGCATCTGCTAAATAAACATAAACATAAACTTTTAATTATTCTTCCTGATTATTATCGGTCATTCTGAGCTTGACATGCTGGCTGAACATGAAAATAGTCTCCTACGCCTATCTCCTGCATTAACTTCTAATTAGAAGAGCCTGATAGATCTACGAAACACCGTCACTTAACATTCATGTACTCACCCACCTTGACTCACGACAGGGAAGGCTGTTGTTGGTTTAACGTCCAGGAAACCGCAGAGAACGTCTTGACTAGAAGAAGCTAACGTTAGCATTAGCAACTCCTTCAGGCGTGTGCTATTAGTGCAGATAAAACATCAACGTTGCAGATCAAACAAAGTCATTGGTAGAGTCGCTTTGATGTTGTCCAATCAGAGGAGAGACGTCCAAATTTGAGGAAATAAGGCTCCAGATCCTGTCTTCTAAAGCTACTTTCTCCTCCGGCTGAATTCTCCATGCCGAAACGGGCGCATCTGAGCTTGTTCTAACCCCCCCGTACGACTTACAAGGCAGTTATCCCTACTAGGGACCACTGCGCATGAATTAAAATACGAGTGAAGGACCTCTTTAATAAAAGAAATGCTCATGTTTATAAAGGATACTGGAAATGGCCGTGGTCGATAAGAATTAGTCCGGGATAAAGAAGGAAGCAGAAAAGAGTGGAAACCTGGAAAGACAAATTCAACAAAGTTTAAGTACAAAAAACCTGGAATGATTAGAATTATGGCACGATATGGGGGCCAAAATTAAGACTACTTCCCAGCAGCAGGAGGCTATATCAATTCTGAAGCAAACTACTGATCTGATTAATGATGAGCTGGCGCCGGTAACTGAGAGGCTGGCACTGCTTACTGAGGAATAGCACCTTTACCGGCGTTATTACTAGATGCACTAGGGACTAGCAGCCCTCGGCTGGTCACTGACTGGTTCAAACACTCCCTCTGCTGTCTATTAGCATGGATAGGCTAGCGTTAGCCTGGACGGGCTGGTGTTAGCATTGGAGAGGCTAGCCATTAGCGTGCCTAGGCTGGCCACAGTTACTGGCACCAGCTTATCATTAATCAGATCAGTAGTTTGCTTCGGAATTGATACAGCCTCCTGCTGCTGGGAAGTAGTCTTAATTTTGGCCCCCATATCGTGCCATATACAATTACATAACACTGTTCCATTAAGTGTCCCTACAGGCTTGTAGCATTAACTAATTAAAGATTTGATTAATTATGTGACACATTTGATGTCATTTTTAAGACACTTTAACAAACATTATATTAGAAATAAATGAAGGAATTTCCACATTTTTATCCAACGGTGAAAGAAAACTGAGAAGTTTTATTTCTTTTTCCGTGTCTAGTCACACGCTCTGACAATAACCAACGATTGGGTTACTTACTCTTTACTATAATATACTTACAGTAACCGATGCTTAGTTATTTTATGATATCAAAATTGTAAAAAAAATAAATTAAGTGAACATAGTATGTTATTAAAAGAGGAAGAATAAGTCAAGGTTTCTATGAACCGTTGGATATTTGATTATTAGTGTTACCTTCTTCTTGGAGGAGCCATCAGCCAGGTACAGACAGTACAAAACAACTGCAGGAATGTATATCAACACATCTGCTACCAAGACTGAAATACAGAGAAGCAAGCAGAGTTAGATCGATATGTGTATTAAAATGATACGAACATGTATATTTTACCTTTCCTATGCATTTTTATGCATTTGGTGCACAGAGTTTCAGCAGCAGAAAGCCACTAATACTTATTTGGTTGCTTCCCATAATTTCAGTACCAGAACTGGCAGAAACTAATGGGCCATTCCCATCTGTACCGGGTCGGCCCGGGCCAGGTAGCGTAGGTTGTTTACATATCTGGTGGCCTGGTATTTTTCCGGGCCAACCAAGGCTCATTCTCAGCCCTCTTCTCGAGGGGGTCTGCTTCAGGCCGACCAGGGCCAACACGCCCACTGCTGACAGCAAATTCACACCTTCCATTTGAGCAAGCCTCTGATTGGTGGGTAGAATCAGCCCACATGGGCTTAAGGCAAGGATGTGTGGAATCAACCGGGCCAGGCTGGGGCCGACTGGGGCTACCCGGCCCGGGCCGACCCGGTACAGATGGGAATGGCCCATAACTTGGCAAAATGCCCTTTTAATGCACTGTGGAGCTAATAATGTATTATCATGTTTCTTAACAATAGACTTGTCCAAAGTAACTGATTACAGGGAGTGTCAATGGTTTTAATTAAAACACATAATTATTTACTAGAGTGATTATAAAAAAAATAAAAACCTAACAACTGATGAGTATACATGCATTGTTTTTAATTAGTTTTTTCTTAATCACCCTACCTGTGGTTCGCATGAATAACTTATGCGCTGGACTCTCGTAACCTCTGGATCTGTGTAGCTCCACCCATTCAGGGTTTATAATCTTGGCTCTGGAAATAATAAATATAAAATGTTAAGATGTTTTATTTTTTTGGTTTGGTTTTCAACGTGAAACTGTTTTTAAACCAGAGCAATAAATAAAATAATGTTCTTTGCAAACAGTAATGGCATTTATTTTCAACATTAATCACAACTGATGTTCTGTATGTTCTTGGTTTTTAAAGTCAATCATCAGCAACAAGAACAAAATATGTCCCGCATTTGTATTGATAAACATTGCTCCGTCAAATTAAAAATTAATAACTGCACACAAGCCACATTTACAGTAAACATCAGTGAGGGTTTGTGGTCTTATAAACTATAAAATTAAGCAAAATTTTATAATATCAAATAAAATTTTATAAAAATTTTAAAAGTATTTAAAAATAAATAAAATGTCTTGTTTTTAGTGGTTGAAAGTTATAATAATAGCTTACTGCCTTTGTGTATTTACCTCTAACCTTGTTATTATTTTCCCCCTTTCCTCTAAGTGTATGTGCTGCTGAATTTCCCCACTGTGGTTAATACAATCTTTTCTATTCTATAAGCAAAAGAGGTTTATTACAAATAATTTGCATTGAACTAACTCTTTCTCATCCTAAAAAGATTACTATTTATCAGCATTTTTGATCATTTTAATAAATAAAAGTGTATCTGCATCAAAAAGCCTACGCTGGCAGCACAAAAACCACTTCAAGGGCCACATTTTGGACACCCCTGATCTAGATAATCACTCACATATAAGCACAGATCCAGCTGTGGTAAGCAGTGAGAGGAGGGTAGTCGAGACCCCAGTAGTTCAGGTCATTGTCAGTATTGTTAAAGTACCTGGAGGAATACAAAATAACAGAAATTATATGGTGGAACTCAGAAAAACATCATTGCATTTGTTTTTAAGGCTCTAAGAGTCACAGGTTTGAACCCAAAAGACTCACCATTCCTGCACAGGAAGGTTGTAAGTCACTTCTTGCCAGTGTCTTTGGGCTTCATAGTCTCCAAACATTGGAGGTTTCTGTGCACCTGTAGGACAAACATTCAGCTGTCATTTGGATAAAAAGCTAAGCTGCTACAAGAAAGGTAAGATGCTAACAAACGCATACACGTTAAATAAACAAATAAACATCAAGCCAGCCAGTGAAACCTAAAGTTACTATCTGATACGGATAAAAAAACGTTCTTTCGTCATTTTAAATCAAGTT
Source organism: Nothobranchius furzeri (assembly GCF_043380555.1). NCBI lineage: Eukaryota > Metazoa > Chordata > Actinopteri > Cyprinodontiformes > Nothobranchiidae > Nothobranchius > Nothobranchius furzeri. The sequence continues at coordinate 69,199,956 of NC_091748.1, forward strand.
AAAGCAACTGCTCTGAAGACACCCGTGACAGTAGTGTGTAGCGCGTATACATCCATCTTCACGTCTCCTACCTGAATATGAGTTTAACGATACACCCCATCTCACAACAACGCCGAGTAAAACACAAATTGACACAAGACTCCACGTTTGCATTACTCTGGTGAGGAAAAAGTAGCCCTTTTGACTAAAAACAAACGCTAGAAAATGTTCAGTGAGACTATTTTGAAACCAGTTTGCATTTCCTGTATACGTCATCAAACAAGTCTGCGTTTCGCTTACCTATTGGTCGCTGGGATCTCGAGAGCCGTGAGGCGTTCTTAACCGCCGGAATAAAGATGATTATTTCCCCCTAAACGTTTAATGTCGAGGCAAGAAAATGTAGATAAAGAGAAAAGTGTCTTGGTCGTACAAAGACTGCCTTTTCGAGTCACGTAAAAGATGCTGGAAGGTTACCGCTACCGTTACATATTTATTTATTTCCTGCTGATAGAAAATTATGTAATTTCCGAGGTGCAGCGAACGGCTAAATCAACGTAAGCGCTTGCAGACATCTTTTGAAAGGAATTTTATGTCCCTTACATGTTTCTTTTCGTTTTAGTAGTATTAAAAGAGACAGGTACCTTCCGTTTAACTTCGCAGAATTTAAAATATTAATGGTATAGGCAAGAGATTATATTTACATCCAGTGAAAAAATGAGAACAGTGTGGAAAAGTAAGGTCATCAGCTAACATGTTTAAATTTTTTCTAAATCTTCAAAGAATGCATTGGTAGCTGTTTCTCAGATCTAAAAGCATTCATGTCGTCTACTTTCTTGACTATATGGCATATTCCATTGATAATAACGCATCTCACTATCCACAGACACGCGCACATCCTTCCTGGTGTAAATCTGCAGCTCAGAGGCATTTTCTCCTCCGTGACCTTTTCCTTTGTTGACGCCATCATTGTTGTTCCCAAGGTGTTAGGATTTGTTGAGTGTGACACGTTCCTTGTGGTTGTTCCATCAATTATGCATAAATAATAATAACCTCGGACAAGTCCTGATTTGCAATGACACTTCCATTATAACGGCAGCAGCCTATAACTCAGTGCACCCATTAGTTATTAATGCCTGGCCACGCCAGCTTTACTTTGTCATTTATTGCTTCATCTCTATGCCTTCTTAAATATTCAGCAACTGATGTATCTACATTTATTGTCTGTATTCTCTGCCCAGAAAACGGCTCTGACTTGCATGTGGTGGAGGGTGACCTAAATATAAAGGCTAGGACACAGCCGTCACAAAGTCCACATGTGTATGATTTATTACTGGTAAAACAACAACAAAACAACTTTTCCACAGCATGACCATTGTTTACGTTATCCAATATTTTTAGATCACAACATTTAAGATAGGATTGATAATATTAAGTCCAGAAATAAAGATTATTGTCACCTAACCATTAATATTTCTTAATTGTTAATATCTGTTCAAATATGTAGGTTTTGTGCATTTTTTGAGTGAAATATACTTGAATTTCCATCCATCCGTACTTTATTTATTCATTTATTTGTTTGTTTGTTTATCTTTACCCAGTTTTATGGCAATATCTCAACAATGACTGGTGAGCTACAAACCGTAATATATTTTGCAACGTAAACGATTTTCGATTATGGGAGACATCTTCATGTTTTCTTTTATTTTGGTGAGTGAACCAGCTTTGCACAGCAGACAAGCCCACCCAGGAATCAAAAGTGCCGTGTGAACTTCATTATTCTACAGACTTCTGTTTGAGTCTATTATGGGCTTTCTGGTGGAGCTGTGGGAACTCCGGCTCTGCTACACCTGTGCAAAAATATGTGCAGCTGCAAAGGTCATACCTTCCATTCAGCCTTGTCAAAAAAGAAAGAAAAAAAAGAGAAGACACAAAGCAACAGTTTGAATCTGATCTTTAACCCTCTGGAGGCAGGCGTTGCAGATTTGCAACAGTTAAAACCTACCTACCTGGTAACTCCACACACGTATTTCATGAGCATTTTTAAACTCTGAAGTACCGCTGAAGGACTTAATTGTTCATCCTTTTATCAACACTTATTTAGAGCCTGAGAGGGTTAAAAAAACAATGATCAAAAGCTTGCTACATGACAATTAGTTGGCTCTTTAGGGTCATATTAGACTTGTACTCTCTTGGCAGGTTTATTGTAATGTAGATATGTGACTATGTATTATTATTATCATCACCCAGGGAGTAAATGTGTCATTAATCAACTTTATTCAATTTGTTGATATAAAACAACAAAGGCTTTTTATTTAATAGAAGCTCTAATAGAAACTGTATTTATTTTTTAGGTGTAAAACGTAAATGTGATAGATCATCTCTATATTTGAAGTTATCAAACTTTCCCTCTAAAAGAGGTGATATGTCCATCAGCGCCCCCTCGCGGCTCCTCTTGAACGCTTTCAGCCTGCAGCATCACTGGTGCAGGCTGAAAGCGAAGACATTTCAGTGCACACACACACACACACACACACACACACACACACACACACACACACACACACACACACACACACACACACACACACACACACACACACGCACACACACACCAGGGCATTCCTCACCTGCTTTGAAAAAGAAAATTAGATTGAATCCTTTTGTGGAGGTTTTATTTATTTTTCCAAAATTCACACTGAGAAAATGATCCGGTTACGTTAGAAAATACTTTTTAAAATAATTAGATTTTATTTACTTTAACGTTTTTCTTTCCAAATATAACCTTAGAAGGAGACGCGTGTCAGCGACAACTCATTTAGGTATTCCTTTATTCAACAAATTATTAATATTTTTTTCATAGTGAACTTTGTGGGGAAATCTCAGATTGTTTTGGGGTTGGCCTAAATAAATAATACATTTAAACATAATAATGACGTTTATAATCGAATCGTTAGAATAATGTTCAGTTAAAAAATAAAAAAATAATTTCAACAGTTTTATTTATTTTTATTGTGTTTGTTTTAAAAGACGATTCCCTGAAACCACATCACATTCTGCTATAAATTATATCTTTATAGTTGCTCTATAACCGGAAGCTACTGAAAAAGCCTCCCGCATCATCAGCACCTTCTTAGGTGTCTGAGGGTGAATCGAGGCGGAGTGAGGTCCTTTCTCTTTTCCATGGGATCGGATAAATATAGCGCCATAAAGCCCTCTCACACACTCTCACACACACTCGCCATTTGCTGTTTGCGTAAAAGTGATTAGCCAGACACAACTGCGAAACTGTTACTTTTATAGAAGCCAAGCCGCAGAACCTTCTGTAAGACGATACAGCAGCGATGCGACGATGAATGAAAATGTGTCTAAAGTGTGACCTCCGGTCCAAGCAGGAACCCTTCCCCAAAAAACATACAAATGTACTTTACATGACTTTCAAGTAATCAGATATTTTTTAATAAATTATTGGTGCAAATATTTGATGATAATTTGAGGAAAATGCGGTCTATTGTTTTGCGCCAAAACAAATGCAAAACTAAACCTTTTTTATTCTGCACATTTAAATATATCTGCACCTTCACGTTGACTTTAAATTAGCAGGAATGTTTGAAAAACTCATCCGAATATATATATATATATATATATATATATATATATATATATATATATATATATATATATATATGGATTTTCATGTGACAAGCCCATTTAAGCTGATAATTAAATCGTTTATAAAAGAAATTTGATTTCCATTATTTCTTAAATTTATTTACAGATAACTTCAGTTTACAACACAATATAGCTACATAGAATTACATATATCTGTTTTTGTTTAATATAAACAGTCTATTTTCAGTTTTCCGTGTCTTGTATGAAAAAGAAGCCAAACTACGTCAAGTTGAGCCTCCGGTTAGAAAACAGAAAGAATAAAATACAAATAATTATTACAGATCTCAAACAAGGAAACAGAAGGGGAGAGAGACAGGTAAAAGTCAAATCATTCTCTTTTTACAAATATTTACAAATGTTACCTGTACAGAAAAATCTTCCTTTACTTTGTGTTTTTTCTCAACAGTTTTTAATGGCTTTACAGTCCAGTGCTGCCTATTGATTTGTGCTCCCGGTAATAACGTCTCTATAGAAAAATAAGCGTTTCTTTTCTGGCGCGCTGGAGTCACTGTGAAGGCCATTTGGACACCGCCGCCGCAGCTGAAGGTAAAACGTGTCCAGAAATAATATTTGAAGGAACGCTGAGGATGGGCGCGATGGCGGCGGAGGTGCGCGTCAGGGAGAGGGACTGCGCGCTCAGCAGGGCCGACTGAACGGTCACGGGAGGCCGCAGGAAAGCCTGCGCGGCGCCCGGTGAGGAGGAGGAGGCGCTGGAGACTCCGATGATGTTCTCTATGCTGAACGAAGGTCTGTTTGAAGGCTCCGATTTGATCATGGACGCCGTACTCAGGCTGTTGAGCTGCAGCTGGAGGCTCGGGCTCAGCTGAGAGCTGAACGTTTTTCGGTTCAGCTCCGCGGAGGGCAGGAGGGGCACGCCCGGGGGCAGCATGGGACCCACAGGTGGGATGTAGGGATACTGCAGAGCCGCTGGATGGGAATACGCAGCTGGATGGATGCCGTAGTGCCTCCCGTAGGGGCCTCCGAGGCTGTAGGCACCGAAACTCTGCATCATGAGCGCAGTCTGGTCCCGAAGCACGTCCGGTTGAACTCTCTTGAAACGTTTCCTCCTCCGGAGAAAGCTGCCGTTATCGAACATGTCCTCAGAAGCCGGGTCAAGGGTCCAGTAGTTGCCCTTTCCGGGGTTGCCAGGTTCCCGGGGAATTTTAACGAAGCAGTCGTTGAGGGACAAGTTGTGGCGGATGGAGTTCTGCCACGCCGGGAACTTCTCCCGATAATACGGAAAACGGTTGCTGATGAACTCGCAGATGCCGCTGAGGGTGAGTTTTTTCTGCGGGCTCTGTAGGATCGCCATGGTGATGAGAGCGATGTAGGAATAGGGAGGTTTTACCAGGCTGTTCTTGGGTTTCTGGATGGCTCCCCCCGACGCTGCGCTCTGGTCGTGACCCTCTCCCTTACCGGCGCCGGGATCTCCCTCCCCGGAGCTTTCACAGCACGGACTCCCGCCGCCGGACCTCATCTCCTCCTTCTCTACCTCGATTTCATCCTCCAGGTCGTCATCACCCGTTTCTGCTCGGAGGTCGTGCAGGATGCCCACGCCCGGGCTGTCGCAGTCGCTGTCCACCCTCTCCATGCCCTCTTCGTCCCCTTCTCCCACCACGTCGATGTCCACGTCCTCCATGAGCACCGTTTGACCGGACATGTCGCTGGCTCGGTCGCTGCCTCCAGACAGGGTCATCTCACGGCTCACTTCAAGTTTTTAAGTTTAGAATAAGTCAAAAACTCACAGTCTGAGCGGCGGCGCAGCTGGGAGAGAGCAGCGCGCGCGCACACCGCGGCTCTCGTCCTTGTCAACAGATCGGATGTCTCCCAGACTCTAGATGTGTCTGAAGCCAAGCAGTCCTGCCAACAAGACGCCTCAGCCTCTGCTAGATATTCTCCACTCGGTGAGAGAGTGGGCCTCTGCGGAGCGGCGCGTCTCCCTGGAAGTTGTTTGGAAAAGCGCGACTTTTCTTGCGCTCCTCCGTCAGCGCGAGCGCGTCCTAAACAGCTGATGTTTGGAAAGCCGAGTCGAGGTGACACATGCTTCTTTTTGAAGGCCGGAGCTTTTAACCGGACTATCTGATAGATTACTTTCTCCCCACTATAAGATATACTATCAGCGCAGGCCACGTGGTTCGGTGACGACACACGCCCCCTCTCTCTCCCGCTTCCTCCGCCTCCCCCTTCGAGTCCAGCCTGCTCTCTCTTTTCTGTTAAACCATGCAAACTGGAGTTGTTTCGTGGATTTGTCAACAATGGGACATCAGTGGTACTGCTTCTCCCTGATTTCTGTGCTCGTCCGTCATAGACCATTTAACGGTGGCGGAGGGGGGAGGAGGAGAGGGGGGTGGAGAAAATTGGCCTGCATGATTGAAAGATCCGATGCGCTCCAACGTGGCTGCGTAAAAACAACCCGAACCTTTAACTTTACCGATGCAAACTGCTGACGGCTGCAGAACGATGACGACGACAGCTAAGTCAACTGAATCTAATTTATCTTAAAACTGTGTTTGTGTATTATAACATGTTTTTATGTTTTCTGCAGGTTTATGCATGAAACGATCCACGCATGTTGCTTTTCTAACCGCTTTTTCTGCTGTTCTTTCTGCAGCCTCGATTTCCCCCTCAGCTTTACCGCTCAACCAAAAGCCAAGAAGCGAACGCAAAACGTGATGTCAAGAGTATTTTGTCCCCGCAGGATTGGCCCGAAGGATATTGAGCAGCAGCGGAGGCTGCAGCTGCAGCGGCCGTGAATGGAGAGGGGGGGAAAGGGGATTTCCTTAACAGTTTGGAAGAGGTGCTAACGATTCTAATCATTGCAATTTTTGCATTTGAAAAACAGTAGGAAGTGCGGAGCAGCGGGTGAATGCAAGGAGCGCGCGGCTCTGAAGTGGGCTGTGCACGCGCTGATAGGGAGTCTCGAGCTGAAGAATCAGACGTGTTATTATTTATAGGACGTGTCTCAAACTGTTAATATTAAGTTTAGAAGCTGAAGCAGAAATATGCAGAGCAAATTTTGGGGTGGATGATTTTTTTCAGCGAAATTAAATCGAGAGGAATTAGAATATTTAGATCAACTTATTAATATTATTGAAGCTTTATTTAAATTAATTGGCAGATGAAAATGTCAATACCCTAACGAAAAATATATATTTTTCTTAAGGTGCTGTTTGGATTTAGTTAGAACAATTAAACAATTAACTTCCTTTTATTTTAGGCTTTATTGTTTTCACGTTTCAGGTAATTTCTCTTTCATTTCGGCAAAAATTTCTCACATATTTTCTTTTCCTGTCTTTTATTTTGGAAGCCGAGTAAGCTGACGTTTGATCCCTAACAGCCTTTCGCCGAGCGCAGAGGCGCGCCTCTCCGCCTCACCTCCTCCGCTCCAGTCCGCGACAGAAGTGGGATGAATCAGACGCCATCATTAATAATGCGTGTATGGGTCAAAGGACGGAAACATGGCTTCCGATTAGACTCGCCTCGTGTTAATCTGTCGGTGACCTGTGAGATCCAAAGGTCCGTCAATACGGACTTACTTAGCAGATGAAACCAGAGTCCGCATCAACTTTTATCCTGCTCATCCCCGTGCAGCGCAGCGCGCGCGTCTTTAGGGATTTTTCTTTTCCTTTTCAACTGTTGCCATTTGCCTTAAACTTAAAACACATTTAACAAGGATTTATGAACCTTTTTCTCTTAGATGTTTTATTTATTTCGTTGCGCAGATGATCTGTGCGCATTTTACGCATTTATAGCACCACTATTCTGAGATTCATATCGAGTTTCTTGTGCTTTTCTGCAAATTGAAAAATAATTAACACGTGACATACACGTCATAATAGAACAAATGGTTAATTTCTATAGATTATGACAGATTAAAGCCGTTTTTTGTATTTCTTTTCACATGTTTCTTCTTATTTTTTGAGTTTGGATGACCGATGCGTCTCAGCCGACCTCCTTCCGCGGGTTTCCCGCATGCCTAAGACAGGTGCAGCCATTCTTCATTTGTTTTAAAAAATCCCACTTGTAGTGTCGTGTGAAAGGCGGTGTTTAACTGCTGATGTAACCTGACTGCAGCAGCACCGAGAGGGGGTTTCAGACCCGTCCTTCCTGTGATCTTTTGAAGCCTCATAAATCCGCTTTTATACCTCCGCAGTTTGTTAATGAAATGTGCGTTTTAAGCACGCATGCACGGCTTAGCGCGACAAAACCTTTTAGTATAATAAGCCATCTCACTCCTGCGTGAGGCCATTAGGGGGCTTTAGGCTGAAGAGCAGCATCAGCAGCAGAAGCAGCAGCAGCAGCTCCGGTGATGGAGAGGAAGCAGCTCTTGATGGCAGAAAAAAAAGAACAGCAGCAAGGTCGCTGCTAACAAATAATTGTGATCATAATAAAGTTCTGCTCTGATGATCTCTGATATTTTTCTCCACCTTTGTCTCACTTCACGTTTTGCTACAGCTGTGTGGCTGGGGTCAGAGGTCAGGGTCACCTCCTGCAGAAGCAGGAGGCTCAGCAGCTTTTCAGGTAATAAATTCAGATTTAAAAACTCCTGAAAGGAACATTCCTGCAACAAATAAAATAAATAAATAAATAAATAAATATAGATTTTAAGCCATTGAAAAAAAAAATTATGTATTTAGTGATAAAAATGCACTTAGCTCTTTTTTTAAATAAAAAAGTTATTTTTATTCTTTTGCATTCATTCGGAGTAATAGGAGGTACAACAACAACAACAAATATAATAATAATAATAATAATAATAATTACTACTACTAATAATAATAATTAATAATAATAATAATAATAATAATATTTCATCAAAGCTTCATAAATCCTAAGTATTGTTCTCTATAAAATTAAGAGCATAAAATGTGATCCGAATCTTTTAGTATTTTTAGAAGAAGTTTATCATTTAAGGTCTCTGGGTGGTGCATGATAACCCATCGCCACACAAAACGTCACATCCGGGAGCGGTTAGGAGCATAAACAGTTTGATTGTAACAGTCAGTAAAAAGCCTTCTGGACCACATCCAGGCTCACTGGCGGATGGATGTTGATTTACTATCCTTCATTTCCCATCTGATCAATACTGACTGCTCTCCCATAACATGTTGACAAAAATGTTTATAAAAGACAAACAGACAACACAAATGTTAATCTTTTCATCTCACAAAGAAAACATTTTCCAACTTGATGTAAATCTCACATTGTTGTGATGCTAGATGGCAGGTTTTTTTGGGTGGGTGGGGGGTAGAATGCAGTTGGAGGCTGCTGCAGAGATATGATAAATTAATCCATTGTTAGTCTGTAATTAAAATTATTTTACACCAAGAGCAAAATCGTCACCTTGTCAGAGTCAATAAAAGCACAAAATCCCCAGATGCTCCACTTAAAGGGATTTATTCATATTCCTCAAAAGTGAGATGTTTTTAAGGTGGACAGGGTGAGTTCTGCAGGTCACCTGACAGGAAAGGCAGTCAGCTTTTCTTTCTTCCTCTCTTTATTTTTGGAAATCACAATTTTCAGCTCCTCTCCAGGACTCTACTCCATCAAGCAGCGAGTTTCTGTCAAACAAGATGATGGAGCTCATCTTTAACCCCCTTCTGCTGGAGCCGCGCAGCCACCTCTCATCGAGGGCCCAAACGCAGCACCCACGTGCTCTCGCGCCTGTTTGAACGCGTGCTGATGATTTATCCAGGCCTCCGTCTTCTCTAGAGCTCAATTATAGTTTAGAGCATTTTTGTAATTTATGATCAAATGTTTAAAATGAAAATTTCAGATTTCTTTTGGTAAAATAAAACACAGGAAAACAAAACGAGCCTTTTTTGAGGGGTCTGCAGGGATGATTTCTGCTTTGACAATAACTTTAATATTGTGACGTGTTTCTGCTGAAACGAGAAAAAAAATCAGATTTTGGGTTGTGACGTGATCTGAATAAAGACGTTTTTTTGACGTTTTTCCAAATGCGAAATTTCACTTTCTAAAATCACTACTTTGTGTTTTTAAGCGAAATTATGTTCAATCCGACTTTTAGCCATTTTTACGGGTTATTTATAAAAAATATAACGTTAGGTTACTCGTAATAAATACATATTATTAATATAAATATTTTGCTTATTTATAGGTAATGCCCACGAGTGTGTCCTGTCCTCGTTCCTCTCCGGTTGTCCGTTCCCAGTCCCCCCCGGCAGTCAGCGATGAGAGGAACCCCGGGGAGGGAGGGAAAAAGTGTGTGTGCGGTGCGCGCGTGTGTGTGTGTGTGAGGGGTGGGGGTGGGGGTGGGGGGGTCTTCTTGGTGGGAAAGTGACACCTCCTGCTAAATACAGCCGGATTACCATCCCAATGTACTTGTTAAATACGTTCAATGTCACTCAGTTTGTCGGTGCTTTGTCATTCAGACCATTGGAGCTGAAAGCTGCTCACGGAGTGTCTGCGCGTTGGTCGAGCGCGTGCACGTGGCGATTTAAGGCCGCAAAGTGGCCTATATATAGGTGGTATTTATATATATATATATATATATATATATATATATATATATATATATATATATATATATATATAGGTGGTATATATATATATATATATATATATATATATATATATATATATATATATATATATATATATATATATAGGTGGTATATATATATATATATATAGACCACCTATATATATATATATATATATATATATATATATATATATATATATATATATATATATATATATATAAAAAATCCTTTTTTAAAATAACAGCAAAGATCTATTAAATTCTATGTTGCGTCTTCTCCTCTACTGATCTGTCCAACAGAAAAAGTTAGTTTATGTTAGGAAAAGAGCATGCCTGCAAGTCTGCAGGTTTTGAGTCACATGACAGTGAACCTCTCATTCATCGTGACCCTTGAACTCAATATCCTGCTGCCTATTGATGCATATACATATATGTGTATAACATCACAGTAAATTACCTCCTGCTCATCGCATAATAATGTTCCTTCACATAATGTGTCAAGTTCCTCAGACACTTCTACCTCTTCACGAACCCAATTATTATAGTATCAGACGAGAAAGAGACAAAATCTTTGAGCTTGGAGCAGATAAAATGTTGGCTTGATTTTTTTGTCATACTACTAGATGATTTAAAAATTTCAACCATATAAGCAAAGCTTTTTTAGTTATTTAAATGATCCTAAAGCAGTCCTCTTTTAGTCTAAATCTCCTATTTGCTTTATAAAAAGTGTCCTTGTCTGTTGTTCCAGTGGGGGGAGTGCACGGCCTCATCAAAGTCATGGTGCTGTCTCTTGAAATTAAGGACTGCACCTTTAAATTGTCAATTACTTGGAGGTTAAGTAGACTGAATAGACTCAGTGATTCAAATCAGGTGGTACAATTTACTACACATCACTCTCTGCATTCACATCAGTGCACAGACAACGAGGTGCACTTTTTAATGAATGCATTTCAATATTCAGCCACAAATTTAATCCCTGTTGTTGGACATTGAAACATATTATTCACCAGAGAGCTCATCTTGAAGCCCCAAAAGGCCCAATTTGAACTCCTAAAGCCGTTCATCATCAGCAGTAACACATGCCAACACCAATTACACAGATTTATCTGTAAAAACATAGCTGCGCTTAATTATTTACACAACAGGCACATTGTTGTGCATTTCTCAGATGAACGTTTACGTTTGGTTCATAATCTGCAGTTAATATGAAAAAAAATTACACCAATGCTTCAAATGTACTTTTCTGTTGCAGGTCTTTCTTCATTAGTGAGGAACAAAAGTCATAAAAATACTTACTGTGAGAAATGAAAATAATACCGTTTTAGGGGAAATGTTTGGATTATAAAACGTGATGTGATCCATAAAAATGCACGTTTTAGGGAAACTTCTTAAACGAGCAACAATGAAAGAACATTAAAGATGACTGGGATTGTTACATATTAATATGTTTACGGTGTTTTCTGATCTGCAGGTGTATTTTGGAAAGGAAAACAAAAGAATTGTCAGACTTACATAGTGTGGTACTTGTAGTATCTTGGATGTACATTTTTATCTATCAACAATTCCCTTTTACTTGTTTAGGGAAAACAAACGAGCACCATTTGGTTTAGTTCTGACCTGTTTTAATCATCGGTATTTATGTGAGCTCCCTGACATAAATAAATATCTAATAAATACTTAAAAGTTTGTGAAAATGTTCCCATAAAAGTGATTTTTAAAATGTGTTTACAACACTGGTTTTATGCTCTGTTTATTTGCTCATATTTATAACAATAAAAAGCTTTTAAAATGAACAGATTACTATAAGATATAAAAAAAAGACGCAGCATCTTTTTTAAATGAGCAATAAAGCTTCAAATCGCAGCGGGTGTTAAATATAAGGTCTCTCACACTGCTGCCGTGTTCCAACAACAGAAACAGGCGGAGCTGTTTGTCTAAAATGTCATCTAGCTCATTTTGTACATCACCTTTTCTCCCGTCGCAGTAAATACGCTTTTCAGTCTTTTCAGAGACGGAAGCGGTTTAAACGATGAAGTTAAGAAGTTAAACAGCATCAGAAAGTTGCCCCTCTCAGACCTACGCTGGCAGTCCAAAGTCAGCCAAGCATCAATATTTTACCATCCCTCAAGAATCCCTTTTACAGACGCAATCAATGCCTCCTATTCATTATCCGTGTGTATGTCTTCTAGGTATGGCCTTTGTCATTAAGCAATAATTCTCTCTTCCACAGTTCCACATTACTCCACTGCTCCATACTTTTACAAATGCCTCAGGGCTATAAATACTAATGAAATCTCTTTGCTTAATTTGATTTTGCTGGTACACTTGCAGTTATGGCTGAACTTTCCCACGAGAGAGGCTGATTGAACACTTTCAAGTCCTTATGGAAGCAGGAAAACATTCCAAAGAGCTGGGGAGATCATTTCCATAATTACCCCGATCGGCAGCCTAATGACCTTCTGTGACAATAAAAAGATCTCTTGTTAATTTCATTTCTGTCGCTGACATTCAAGAGATTCCTATCTTACATGTTTGAGGGTTCACAAGATAACAAGTGTACTTTTTTTCCTCCTTCCCCCAGCGAAAGAGCAGTCCCATTCAGTCGCGTCGCCCCCCCCCCCCCTCCCCCGCAGCGACGCGGCTCTGCTGTGAAAGGGGTCTGCCCGAGTCTGCAGCCCATCTACCCTGCCCCAAAGTTGGATAATTTATGGGCCTGAGGGAGACTATAAAGATGGATCTTTGAGGCAATCAATTCTCATGTTTCGTTTTGAATGGTGGGACAGAAATGAAGTGCAGAATAATTAAAAAGATCACAAGTCCCCCCTCGCATGTAATAGTGAGTGGGTCCAGAGGCGGTGGGCTCTGCCCTGGTGCCAGAGGAAGTGCTTTTGATGTGACTGAGAGGACACCCAGACCCGGTCCAACACGCCGCTGCACAATGGAATGGTTTTACTCTCCGCCACACACTGAGGCTGCGTTGCAGCTCATGCTCGAGGACTGTGCTTGTCCACCAAGCAGATCATAAGCAGAGACAGTCTGGGGGGGGTCAGGATGACTCAGAGCTGGGATGAAAAGTGTTGGAGGCGGTTGTTTGGAATATGTTTCGCAGCGAACACAATGCTCAGAGTGTTTCTGAATGGTAAAATAAAACCCGTCTGGTCATTGCATATGAATAGGTGTCAAAATGTACCATCAACCCCTTTGCATGCCCAACTGTAAGCTACTGTGTGCTGATCAAAACCACCACAGAATTCTGAATTTGTTATTGACAACTGGATATTGTTGAAAGGCTTTTTGTAAATCTCCCGTTTTTGTCTTTTCGGTCAAAAGATGCTGTGGGAATCCACTCGGACCACCAACACGGAGCTGCACGCATCCAGTGTTTGAATAATATGAGAGAAAATGAATTCAAACACCATACAGACGGGAACCTCTCAATTACGATGACAGCGTTTAGCGGAGACGTGCGCTTGTGTGGGCGTCCTGGAAACAGATGACTGCACGTGTGACTGGTTTTCTCACTAATGATCAGTTTTCTGGTCACTTGGTCAACTCAACATCTGCAGACAGCAACTGTTAGTGAAGTTGGGTTGTGGCATCAGGTGATTTTTATTTGCATGTAACCCTCTCAGGCTCAAAATAAGTTTTGATAAAAAGACAAACAGCTAAGTCCTTCAGGGGTACTTCTGAGTTAAACAATGCTCATGATGTGGATTAACCAGGTAGGTGGGTTTTAACTGTTGCACATCTGCAACGCCTGCCTCCAGAGGGTTAAAGGTGTTAACATGTGTTAATGGTGAGATAATCATGTGACTTGCACTTCAAACACTGCTTGGGTTTTAAACTTACCAGTGTTGAATCACTGAAGACCACTACTTGGTTATCGTAGATAGCAGCCTTCTAATATTACTGCATTGCTGATTTGGCTGAAGGCGGGTTGGGTAGCTGTAAAGAGAGATTTGTTTGTCGCTAGATTTTTATGGCTCTGCTCTCGGCTGCCCTTTCCGCGCTGGATATCTTCATACTCAGCCAACCCCGATGCTGTTCAGACAGTTAAGATCTGGAATCTGTTTACAGTCTTTTGGTCTCACTGACTCACCAATAGCTGTCCCTGTGTTGCAGAACCACATGTTTATTCCATCAACACATTCTCACTCCCAGCGCGTCAAAAACAAACGCTTGGTCAGCCACCCTCCGCCTCAGACCCCTGACGCCAAAAGTGCCCTTTTTCGTTACTTATGTACGAAAAGGGGTTTTTCCCTTATTTGACTGCAGATCCCAATGCAGCGTAAAACTGACGCGATGGGATGTCCGCAGCCGGGGCACCAAACAAGCTCATTGTGCCTCACCCTAACCTTATCCTCTTATTTAACCTTCTCCTCACTCCTACCCTAACCTTAACCATCTTGCTAGCGAACACGTTAGTGATGTGTCGATCGCTCTGTGAAGTGAATGGCGGGAGCCGCCTCGTCATTGGTCGGGTTTGGACCGAGCCAACGCGAGGGGGGAGGTTTCAGCTACCACGGTGGAGGTTAAAAGTAGAGGGTATTTGCAACCTCCCCCTCGCCAGATGGTTTGTTCTAACGTTCCCCTTGCCTGGGCGGCAAATACGAAAATTCACAGTCAGAATGCATGGGAAACAGACGCTTGATCACAGTGAGAGTAACGTTTTAGGTAGCAAGAGGGTTACGGTTAGGATGAGGGAGAGAGGAAGGTTATAAATAGTGAAACGTTAAGGTTTAGGTGCGGTTAAATGAGCTGGTTCTGTGCCGCACCAGCGGACATCCCATCGCGTCAGTTTTACGCTGCATTAGGATCATCAAAAGGGAAAACCCCCTTTTTGCACATAAGTGATGAAAAAGGGCACTTTTGGCGTCAGCGGTCTGACGTGGAGGGTGGCTGACCAAGCGTTTGTTTTTGACGCGCTGGGAGTGAGAACGTGTTGATTCCTTCTGTGTCTGATGATGCCTTTAATGGATGGGCTACTAAAGGCATTCTCTATGACTTATGCGTTGATATATTTGCCTCTTTGAACAACTGGTGACCAAATTTCATATCCACAACTCACAGTTCTTCAGGTATTTACAACTGAGACATTTTAGCTAGTCTAACCCGGCATGTCTCGGTTTGCTTGAGGAGATCTTGGATTGTCGGACATCCCCTTAGAAAGTTTTGAGTGAACTTTACACCTGACTCAGCTCACGCCATCAGAGCAGTCTGGAGGCTTTGAAACAGAAATGGTAACTGGACCTGGGTGTTGGATTGTCAGAGGAGGTCTGGAACACAGTTCTACGGAACATCCATAAATCTTCAATCTGTGTGAGACGCATTCAGTACAAAGTGGTGCACTGTTTGCATTGGTGCAAATCTCAAATTAAAGGAACACTCTGCAGTTTTGGATTGCTTTATGACCCCCAAGAGGAGTCTGTTTTCATTCACTGTTGTAAAAATGAAACGGAGAGTCTTAACTTTGCTGTGCGTCGGTCACATCATCTTGCAAAGGCTTACGTCTCGGCCCGGCCACTCCGGTCATCACAGCAGCCTACACCACGCTCAGGACAGTCCACTCTTCTCATGCATCGTTCCACAAATGTGGAATGACCTTCCAAGCACTACCAGGACAGCGGCTTCCTTTTCGACTTTCAAGAAACTCCTGAAGACCCTGCTCTTCAGAGAGCATCTTCTAAACTAGCACCCTCTCTGCACCCGCCCCTCCTCTCTACTGTCCACTGCTTGTTCCCTACTCTCCATGACTGATGTCAAGTTGTTGTTGTTGTTGTTGTTGTTAGCCTCAAGGGCAACATGCCGATTATCACTTGTAAGTCGCTTTGGACAAAAGCGTCTGCTAAATACATAAACATAAACATGATGCTGTCGCTCTCAGCTGCAGTTCCGTGGGTGATCCAACGGTGGTACAACGTTCTAATCACTGACATTTTAGGGTGTTCTGATGTCCATATTAAGTATTGGTCTGCGCGTGTTGGTTTCCTGTATGTGTTTATGTTCAGGGTCCCGTCACTCAGTCTAGTTATTTTCATGTCCATGAATGTTATGCTGCTTTCTATTTGTTCTTCATAAGTACATTTGGGACTGGCAGTTAGTCATTTTTTATAGAAACTTCAAAAAACCTTCACAATCTCATCTAGTCCAAATTCTGAAGCTTGGAAAATGCCAGAGTTCACAGATCTGGTCACCAACAGAATGTGTTTTTGTGTCCAGATGGTGGATTCGGACTCAAGAAAGCAACTTGTGTAGAATAAAGTCAATTGTTCCATTTAAACGTGTTACAATCAAAGTGCTGCGGTAAATTGTTATTTGGCTGACTTTTACTTGTTCTAACTGAAGAACTAACGGCGAAGCTAAATGCCTAATGGGGCCATGTGACTGGATCTGAAAAAGCAACTCAGAACAGCAAATGCAATTATCGTTAGAATTCTGCACAAAAACAATCTATTCTAGAAATTAGAAGTATTCCTGTCAGATGACTCGTGTTAGAGGGCTCTAATATTATTTGGAAAAGCCTAACGCCTTCTTTGAATGTTATCAAATGTTTACAAAAGAGTTTAATGAGCTAAAATGCAATCAGGGGATCAGCCTGGCTGTTACACCAGTGGCAGCATTGAGTAGCAATTTCCAAAACTGACTTGCATCATTGGTAACAAACATTAGGAAGCATCAAACAGAAAGCAACAGGATATCAGAACAGTGAATGACAGGATGAAGGAAACATCTCATGGTTGATAAGTGGTGATTCTCCAGCTGGAATATCTCCTCCTCCTTAGGTATTTAGAACATGTTGCACTTGTGCAGTGATTGTTCTTTCCTTTGCACGGTTCAGTCCTCTTGGTTTTGCTGCATCCTGCAGGATTTTCCAAGCTTCCACAAAGGCCCCATTCTCCCCCATGTTGCTCTTCTTCATCACCCAGCTCCAGGGCACGGCACATCTGCTCAAACCCCTGCATTGTCTGCACAAAACCACATATTAAATTTGGCTGGCTCAAGCCGTTTCATTGAGTTGTGGCAGGAATTCCTTTGCTGGGTCATTTCTCTGTGTACATGGTTTGGGAACACATTTGAAACAAAGCGAGCCAGTCAAGGATAACATTGAGGAAGTTGCATACATTTCAAGTTTTGTGGCACACGTCATTTCTGTTTCATGCTCATTTTTTTATTGGCGTTATTTGTCAGCGCAGATCCATGCAAAGGGGGAACACTGAGCAACTGTAGCTTCAAGCAATCCCAAATTTCTCCTTGCATGTGTCATGTTTTGCACTTCATTAAGAATTCTGGTTTTTCCCCATCAGGAATGTCAAGGGAATAAAAAAGAGAGCAACTATGTATGTGCTTTCTGTCCACGACTAATAATTAACAAAGAATGATAAAAAGATGGATCCGATTTCAAATGAGCAGCAGCGCCGAGGAAAATCCATTTGTTCTGATTTGAATTGTTTTATCATACTTTTTCATTTCATATGGGTTGTTTCATCGCTACATCAGCAGAGCCTGATTTCATCTGTCGGTTCAAAACCACATTAATAATTTATGTTGCTCAGCCCACAGCAGTTAGAATCGGAACCCCTTTCTTAATTTGAAAGTAATAAAAAATGTGTCAAAATATTTTTTTTGTTTGAAAATGCTGATATTTTTTAAAATCCATCAAATGCTAACTTCTGCATTATGTGGATGCTTAAATTCCACCATTGTGTCCAAATGCATCCAGAGAAACCACCCTGTTGTGTCGAAACACTTTCCAGCTTCCTGAAGAACCAGTCCAGTTTCGAACACGTCTGTGGATCGAGAGTGGACACGCCTGCAGGGAGTCAGACCAAAGCCAGAGGAAAATTAAATGAGTTCCAAATTGTGGAAAAAAAAAAAAAAAAAAAAAAAAACGGAACAATTTTTTTAATCTAATTTCTCTTGATTTTAGTATATTCAATAAACAAAACATTTAAAAATAATCCAAAATATGCAGTTGAAAGGTTTAAATTTGTGCTGTAAAATAAGGTCAAAAGAAAACCAGATAAATAAGAACACATGCCTTATTACGCTGTTTCCTTTTATTTAAATTAACAAAGTCAAAATTTAGAAGCAAGAAGAGAAAAACTAAAACCCTCGAATAAGTCACTTGCAGAACGAAACTTGGTTAAAGCTAATTCCATGCTTTCGTTCTTTTTAAACACAGAAACAGTTTTGTTTACCTGTTAGTGACGCTACAGTTTCGCCGCCGGCTGCCGGCTTCTTCAGGCTGACGCTGATGGTGGCGCGTCACTTCCTTCTCCATTCATCTGCGGGCAGCAGAGGACGTTGTCGCCCTCTACTGCCCGCTCTCCCCTCTCCGACGATGCAGTCCCATGCGTGGTCCAGCGTGTAAACTCCGTCGTCCCTGTTCATGGTCCCACATCCACGTCTCCTTATCTCGATTGCTTCCTTGATCCATCTTTTGTATTTTTGTTGTTCAGTGGTTATGATCCGTGTGCTGTCCCAGTCCATTATATGGTTTTCTCTTAAGCAATGATCTGTTACGGCTGACTTCTTTATTGTACTTTCTGCTTCTTCTTTTGCTGCTCTTGTGTGTTTTCGATTTGCCTCTTTCTCGCACTCCTTTCTGTGTTCTATTGTGGGACCATGAACAGGGACGACGGAGTTTACACGCTGGACCACGCATGCTGCATCGTCGGAGAGGGGAGAGCGGGCAGTAGAGGGCGACAACGTCCTCTGCTGCCCGCAGATAAACGGAGAAGGAAGTGACGCGCCACCATCAGCGTCAGCCTGAAGAAGCCGGCAGCCGTCGGCGAAACTGTAGCTACAAAACAGGTAAACAAAACTGTTTCTGTGTTTAAAAAGAACGAAAGCATGGAATTAGAACCACGACACAACAAGAACACACCTAACTTGGTTAAAGCTGTTGTAGTGAATCTGGAAACAAGTTAGGTGTTGAACGCAAATGCGGTCACGGAAAACCGGCCCCTCCCCACGGGTATTTTAACTGGTTCTGCGTCCAATGGAATCGGAAACCCACATTACCAGAAGAAACAAGATAGCGCTAAACACCTGTCACTGTTTCCTAGGTCCGAACGTCTTTCGTTGTCTGTGACTTCAAATGGTGTTTTTGTTTTTGGGACTCTGGTAGTTTGTCCTAAAGTTGAAGTGGTAGCAGCCGGCTGTTTCACCCTCTCTGATGTTATGGAGCAGAGAACCTCTCACACCGGTGGTGCTCTGTTGCTAAATATGTGAGTGTGTAATGAATGGAGGACCCAGGGAAGTGCGGAAGTTCTGCAAGACCAACAATCGGATGTTTGTCCGTCCGTCCGTCCGTCCGTCCGTCCATCCATCCATCCATCCATCCATCCGTCCATCCATCCATCCATCCATCCATCCATCCATCCATCCGTCCGTCCGTCCGTCCGTCCGTCCATCCATCCATTTAAGTGCTGGTGTCTGTTTCCAGGTCGTCAGTCAAAGAGCCACTCTGAGACTAACATCTATTCACCTCTAGATGTAATTAATGATCACATGATCACAAAAATAAACAACCATACATGTTTTTGGTCTTTGGGAGGAAATCAGAGAACCCACAGATCGTCTGCACATGCACAAGAACTAGGGCTGAAACGATTCCTCGAGTACCTCGAATAATTTGAGTACAAAAAATCCTCGAGTCAAATTCTCTGCCTCGAGGCTTCGTTTAATTCATGTTTAATAAATTCATGGCTTTGCAATCGCCCAGGGTCATGTTTCACCCGGACCAAAATAAGTGACACACATACACACTGCACTGAATGCACACGCGAGTAGCGAATGTAACTTAACTTTCTTTTAAGCCATGGCGGACAACGTGGACCCCGGTGGAGTGCGAAAAAGACAGAAAATGTCAAAGTTGTGGGACCATTATTCACGTCGTAAGGCGGAAAACATAGTCCAGTATAAATACTGTAAAATGGATTTAGCCTAGCACAACACCACATCGTCGATGCTGCAACCTGACCAGGAAACATCCACATGTAAATGTCACTTCTGCAAGTGGACTCGGAGCCTCTACAAGATAATGCATTTTAGCCTGTATTTCTGTATATTCTGCAGACACTGTGCGACTTTTTAGTTTGTAGCACTTAGTTTCAGCTCACCGTATGTCTGGTAGCAACACGTCGGACTTAAAATGTGCTAAAAATAGCAGTTTTTACAACACGTGGGACTTTTTACTGTGTTGTTATTGATGTCCGTTGTCTCTCAGGATTGCTGCAGGACACAGGTATTTATGAGTGGCGGAGGAAAACGAAAGAAAGTAAATAAATGTTTTGTGATCTGTATAATTTGACATAACCACGGCAAACATGCTTTCTCGACAATCCTTGTTAGTGTGAGAAAAAAAAGTGTAGATATAAAAACGGACGTGTGTTAATAGGGAAACAGCTGGCGAGCCATGTTTGCGCATGCGCCGTGAACGGTTCTGGTGCTGTTTGGGCCGCAGCCGCTCGCATTTGTTTACTGTGAAGTTGAAGTGCTGAAGTTTTGAAAACTAATTTTGAATAAAACTTGAAGAATTAACTAGCAATTGCGTGCTCATTTTAAGAGGTCTTTCATATTTTATAACATGCTATTTGATATAAGGGTTTACAAACGCAAAAGGGGAATTTATTAGAGTACTCGATTAATCGATAAAAAATTCGATAGAGTACTCGATTACAAAAATATTCGATAGCTGCAGCCCTAACAAGAACGTGAGCTCAAAGGCCCCAGCTGGGAGTCAAACCCAGGGACGTATTGCTGCAAGGCAACTGTGCTGTGCTGGGTCGCAATGGTGGCATCATTATGCACATTCAGATTCATTAATTTTTAAACACATTCTACTGTATATGCTCTGTTGTACTTTCTGTTGCAAGACCTGATTTAAGACAAGATGGACCAAACGCTTCTCCTTTGACACAAATTTTACTTGTGCATCCTGAGTGGTTAAAGGTACTTTAAGTAAGAATCAAGTCAATGACATCCTGTGGTAAAGTTAGGTAACTGCAGCACATTTTTTTAAATTAAAAAATCACTTTCTCACCACAGTTTGGTTTCATGACTGTGCCCGGTTATGGCTCGGCACTCGGAGATTCTAGATGACAAGTCATACGCAGTAAGTTGGTAAGTAGATAAATAGATTTGACTGTAATATCGAGTTGTTGGAATAGCGTGAGATGTTTTTAGAGCCGACTATTTGTTTCTTCATCACTTAGCGTTGTTAGCTCCGTGTTAGCCTCAAGTCTTCTTTATCCGATTTTAGAGTAAAATAAAAAGAGGCCGTGGCTTCTTAAGGGTACAGAAAATAACTTCTGGGTCGCTCCTGTTTACGCTGTGTCGAATGACGAATGGCAGCACTGCAGTCTCAGTGTAAGCTCTATAACTCCACAAACTCAAGATTGTAAACAACCACGTCCCTGTCCAGTTGATTTGAAAGGAGATAAACGGACTACCTCCCAGCTGGCTGTTTCAGTGTAACCTTCCTTCCAACATGGCTGAGACATTTAGTGATTATTTCACAGTAACAGTCTTACTTCCTGTATCTTAACATTTTCGGTGTGATGATTTAATGGGGAAAAGATGTTTCTGCTTATTGCTACACCGTGTATTAGGATGACACTGTGACATTTACTGTCTAGTACTGCTGTGTTTTGAAATGAAACTTAGCAAGAACTTCTAGACTATGAAGCATTTCTTAAAAAGAGGGTGTTTCTTCAGGCAACCAAAATGCTAAAATGGATAAATCATTTTGAAAATACACTGCTGTGAGCTTTCTTAGTTTTACACACTAACGTTAGACCCTCAGTTGGAGTTTTGGGGTGTTCACCATTTCTCAAAGCTTTGCGTGCTCTGCATGACCTTGGTTTGAACTTGCTATGATGACTCATTCCGGGAAGACTGGCATCTTTCTTCAGCGTTTTCTACTTTTTCTTTGTAGAATGACAGAATTCATTGTTTGAAAATAGTTTTATAACAGACTGATGGGAGCAGGTGCGCAGATAGGATTTTCAAACTGTGGGGGGCAAAGTTCCAGTGTACCCTCCCCCAAACTCATACACACACACACACACACACACACACACACACACACACACACACACACACACACACACACACACACACACACACACACACACACACACACACACACACACACACACACACACACACACACACACAAACTCTAAAAACTCCAAAACTTTGCTCAGTCTGCAGGTTACACATCTCCACTATCTTCTGGTGTAAAGTAATAACTTCATGAGGGATCATATTTGTAGATGTGACTTGTTAAAGTCAGCAATAACGCTTGCTGCGACTTTGGCGCTTATAACGAGTAAGTCCCAACACTGACAACGATGTACTGAAACTGGAACCAACATGCATAAACAAACAGATCGGTCCAGCCTGCTTACATTGTTGGTCTTTTTTAAATACGCAGTAATCATTGCTTGCCTTTTCTCGCTTCATCCTGCATCCTAGCAGCAACCACTTTGGCGCTTCTGGAGTCGGTGTTTGTTTACGTCATGCTGCATTCAATGTAATTGGAAAAAGGAGCTTCAAGCGCTTAACCTCCAATTTTACTTTCTTTCTTGCCTTATGAGTGTGTGTGTGTGTGTGTGTGTGTGGGGGGGGGGGGGGTGGATAAATCTGAATTCGCCCACGTCCCCCACGCCTGGATGGGTGGGAAGAGTTGCTTCTCTATGGAAATTGCTGATATGCTTTTATATGCTAAAAATGGCTGATGGTTATTTAGTCAGTCCAGCAGATCCTGCCTTTGAAGAGATGATAACCACCAGGTTGAATGACACGAGCACACGTCTTTAAGGAAAGTTGGTTGTGTCATCTGACAGTAATTTCTTTCTATGCTTTCTGAACACGATCCATCTGAGAGGTGAGCTGCTTTAGCAGATCATTATCATGTCACATGGTGGGAAGGTGTTTGTGTTTGCAGATCATTTTCCAGTAATACATTAAATCTACGTTCTAACCTATTTATCACAGTCAGTCATTCACCCATTCACACGCTGGTGGGGATGAGCTACGATGTAGCCACAGCTGCCCTGGGGTGCACTGACACCGGTCCCTCCGACCACCACCAGCAGGCAAGGAGGGTTAAGTGTCTTGCTCAAGGACACAACAGCAGCATTCTCTCGCGAGAACCGGGATCGAACCTGCAACCTTACTGGACAACCCGCTCTACCTTCTGTATGTGAGGGATTTCATACAAAGAACTTCAAAAACATGTTTTGCATCGACAATAAAACTTTTATATTTTTTAATCACCATTTGTCTCCTTTAATTAATGCTTACTAAATAACGGTTGTGGACAGGTTGTTTATTGTTCCCACAGTGTTGTTTGTTCAGCTTTCTCCTTTAGTCTGGGTTTCTCCGACTGTGGCCAATGGAGTGTCTCCTAACTAAAAACACTGACATGCTCCAGTCATACGTGCGATGGTCCTTCTGAGTCACAATTCGCCTTTTCTTTGTGTGTGTCTGTGGTTTTTATGATGCTACTGAAATCGAGAGAGAGAGAGAGTGATCGGTTGTGTTGAGAGCATTCATGAAAAGTTAGATTGTCCATGTGTGTGTGTGTGTGTGTGTGTGTGTGTGTGTGTGTGTCTGATATCATCTCCCTTGTGTATTCTTGGCCCTTACTCAGCTCTCACATGAGGATGACACAGGGCTTCTGGTTTCACAGTAAAATTAGGCTGACACTGACAGAGTCACAAATGTCACCATGTGGCCACTTTGCTATTGGCTTTAAAACACAGAGGTTACTGTAAGCAGAGGTGGTGACAGACTTTCTCCTGTCTCTGTGGCACGTCTGCCATTCTGTGTCATCAGCCACAGCGTGAGGTTTGTCACAATTAAGTCATATTCTTGAATTTTGAATGATTTGGGCAAAGCTCGTTTAGTTAAACATTTATATCACTGCCTAACCGGATCAGGATGAAACCGGCTCTTTTGTTTTTTTCTATTGAGGTAGTTTTCTGTCCAGTCTTATGGAAGAGGATTAGGGCCAGTGAAAAAAAAAGAAAAGAAAAAGAATTAAAACTTTTTTCTCAGAGGTCAAAAAGTCAGAATTCTGAGATTAAAATCGGGATTATTTTTCTTTTCAGTGGACCTAATCCTCTTCCGTAAAATATGTTCTTTTTTGTCTTCTACAAAATAAAACAGCTGAATGAACGTTCTACAAGGCTTGGGATTTCATGTATTTGCCAGTGGTTGTAGCAGTTAATCTACAGAGCATACAGGAAGCAAAACATGTGTGTGTGTGTGTGTGTGTGTGTGTGTGTGTGTGTGTGTCAGATTTATGGTTCAGACCCTTTCTGCTGACCCGTGCACTGCTGTCCACTCACTCATCTATTCAAAGTTTTCATTCAAACATAAGTGGGACTAGTATTAATAAAACAACCAACAGGGAGCCTCGTCTGCAGGCATGACAAGCTGTAAAAAGCAGAAAAACAGCAGCTAACCTGTGCTTTTAGTCTTGTGTGTTTTACTGCATCTCCAGCACAAAATCAAGCACTGAAAAATACAATTGTCTGCATTTTTTGTAAAAAAATAAATAAATAAATAAAAGGCCACCAGAAACCTGCTTTTGTCTATTTTGGTCAAATAGTTGCTGTTTCAAAAAGCACCTGATCAGTTTTCATCAGGGATTCTGTGAAACAGGTCTTGGATCCAGAAGTCCCAAAGGTTTCAAATCCACTCCTTCCACAGAAAGTAAACGCCAGCTGTTGAGTTGTGTTGCGCCGCCGGCAGTGAATTGTGGCTCCTCTCGGGTCAGATCATTTGTTTTCAGTGGTTGAAGGTCTCAGATGCCCATGCAGTCTGAGGCAGGACCAAATTAAGAGGTCCATCCTAGATGGATGAGCGCGAATCAGATGAAAGATTGGCGGACGAGCCGAGATTTTTCCTCCTGGTTTTTTCCTCTTTCATTTTGCTGTTCTTCGTGCCGCCTTCTGTCAGATGGATGATCCGAGAGGAAAACACGATCTGTTCTGTTACTGTTGACTCTCGTGTCCTCCTCTGTGTTTGTGTCTCAATTTTGATGAGAGGATCCAGGCATGAAGAGAAAGTTTAGGAACGCCATTTGTCTGTTCTGTTAATTAGCTTTACTCAACTTTTTTTTAACTTGTTTTTAAGTTAAATCTTATTAAGATTGGTTAGGTTTTACCACCAAAACAGCGAAAAAGGTATCACATCATGTAACCAGCTTGGTAGCCTATGAGTGTGCACTCTGAAACTGTGAGGTTGCGGGTTCAAATCCATGATCAAGTCATACCAATAACTTCAAAAAAGGGAATCAATGACTCCACTTAGCATTAAGGGGTTCGATTGGGGAATTAAACCACCAAAAGATTCCCAAGCACAGCCATGTCTGCAGCTCAGCGCTCCCCCAGGGCATGGGTCAAATACAGAGAACAAATTTCACCAGAGTGTGACGACTAATGAGACTTTTTTATAAACAGTTTCCGTTACGGAGGTCTGCACAAGTTGCATGTCATCCCTGATATTTTTTATATTTTCCATTTTTTTGCACCAGATTTTCTTCAGGTCATTAACCCTCTCAGGCTCAAAATAAGTTTTAGATAAAAGGACAAACAACTAAGTCCTTCAGGGGTACTTCTAAGTTAAAATGCTCGAGATACTTATCTGGAGTAATCAGGTAGGTAGATTTTAACGTTGCAAATCTGCAGTGCCTGCCTCCAGAGGGTTCACTCAAATGCACAAAATCAAACATCTGATCAAGGGCTAATATTGGTGGATTTTGTTTATTTATTTCATTTATTTAATCATAATTCACCAGGAGAGTCATCTGGAACTTATTCTCATTTGCAACAACTGCTGGGCCAAGAAGCAGCAGCATGAGTGGAAATGATGATTACAGTTAAAGTCCCATAGTCATCATCACACACTGATCAAATTCATCTCCTCATCTGACCCATCCTCATGGAGAAGAGCACTCAGGACCTATCTAACCCCCCAGTCCAACCCCTTAAAGCTGAGTGTCAAGCAGGGAGGCATTGGGTCAATTTTTACAGTCTTTGCTATGACCCAACCGGGAATCGAACCCTGAACTCCCAGTCCCAGGGCAGACACTCTTAGGCCACTGAGCTGAGCAATGAGCAGCAATTGCCAAGTTCTTGAAATTTTTTATGCCAAAAAAGATTCATACAAAACTAAAACAAACAAACCAAAAAAAAAAAAAAGATTTTTCATTTTACAATCAGAAAAAAAATCTAGTTTGATGAAAAAAATCAATGACACTGATGCTGATTTGATTTTCAAATGTATAATTAATAAAATATAAACAAAATAATTTTTGATGCAGGATGTTTTCAGAAACAATAGCAGTGAGTCATGTGACTGTGAGATCATCATACAATGATGAAGAACCTTAAATTATAAAGAAATAGATCATGTGTTGTATCTCACACAAGTTTTCTGTCGATGGAAGCTCCTGTTCAACACATGATTGTCATCACTTCTTCTGTCACCATTTACCAATCTCCTAACAGCCAATCACATACCTTAATTTTAGCCAGAATGCCTCAGTAAAGGATTACTGTCCAGGACTGCCTGGATCGCTTAGCGATGCAAAAGTAAATGGTGGTTCTTTTGCATTTGGTGGCATTTGGTGGGCTGGATCCCCGGTCGTTTGTATGTTAACGATCTCATGTCATGGGTGTTTAGCGGAATGCTTGCGGGTTTTTGGGGAGCAGCAATGTCAGAGGCATAAAATAAAATAAAAAATGGGGAAATGCATGATATTATGGAATCTATTGCTTAAACAGCAGAAGCTGGGCCCACTGAGGATGGATACTTGAACAAAAATAAAAGAATGATTTAAAAATAAAACTTGTTTCTTCTGCAGGTTTCTTGTGCTTTTCCTCACTGACTTTTAAGGGATCAGCTGTTTTCTAAAATAGGGAGGTTGCTAGGATGGGAGGTAAAGGTTCTCCCCTATGGTGCATTTTGATAAGTATGCTTTGGTTTTTCTAGTGTATGCTGAATAGTAACAACAGGTGCTTTTTTGATCCCTTTTGGAACAATTCCTCTGCATTTGATATGTTCCTGAGGAATAGTGGGCTGCCATGCGTACGCCCAAGGATACTTTGACATGTGGCCTGCTGGAGCCTGGGTTCGAACCGCTCACCTTCTGATCAGTGGATCAGACACGATGAATGATCCGAACACAGAATAGATTCAAACTAAACCAGAGTGGGGAAAACGTGTGAAAAGAACAAAAACTAGAAACAAAAATAAATTTATCAACAAAAGTCCCACAAGAAAAACAAAACTTAAACTGTGAATTGATTAGGGATGGGTACCTTTGACATTTGAATCGATCCGGTACTAATTCCCGGTACCTACGAATCAATACCGGTACTTAACGGTACCAATTTTCGATACTTTTGAGTGTTTAATATTTTTAATTCTCTTTTATAATTAAATATATATTTTTCTCAATATATAACCATATTTGATAAATATCACGATAAATAACATACAACTGTTTGTATTTTAACATCGTCCTTGTAGTTTTATAAGCTGATAATTAAAGTGAAGCAAACATCTTTACTGTGAACTAAATTTACTGTGTATCATCATTCCTTTTGCCATCCTTTTTCATTTGATTTTTCCTACTGGGAAGGTAGAATTTCCGAGGAGAAAGCGAACGCACCATTAGCTGCTAACAATGGTGGCATAGGAAGCTAACATATCAAGCTAACGTTATCTTAAACAGTTTATTAAACTGCTGGAGCAGATTAAAACGATGATACCTCACACTTAGATCGTTGTCGCTGGTTTCATCTTCACCCGTCCCATTTAGTAAAGTGAAGCCAAACTTCAGAGCGCGTTCATGTTCTTCTAGTCGGAATTTCGGAGTTCCGAGGAGAAAGCGAACTCACCATTAGTGAAACGGAAGCTAACAAATCAAGCTAACGTTATCTTAAACATTTTATTTACCTACCGGAGCAAATTAAGATGAGGATGTCTCACTTAGATCGTTGTCGCTGGTTTCATCATCACCCAGTTACCCATTTTAATGAAGTGGACCCAAGCTTTAGCTTTCGTTCTTTTTACCATGCTGCTCTGTTTACAACTCGCTCGCAGCGACCGATGACATAACGCTCTTGCGCAGCTGTCTAGGCATGTTCTCGTTATGAAGGACGGGTACCGAAACGAGGCACCGTTTCAAATGAAGTGAATCGGTGCTCGGTCGGTACTGTGGAATTCGGTCGGTACCTTAAAAAGTACCGAATTTGGTCCCCATCGCTAGAATTGATACAAATGAGGAGTGATGATTACCAAACTAAGAAACAGGTCTGAAAAGGAAAATGCACATGGGCGGCGCCAGGCGGTGGCTTGGGGTTGCTAAAGCAATGGCCAGATTTGGCTAAGCAATGGCTTAGCCACCTCGACTCTTCAAGTTACAAAGCCAGCAATATTTTTCAACAACTGGATAATGTTTCACTCATTTTGAACAACATTTTGATGGATATTTCTAGAGATTCAAGGTAAATACTACACATCGTCTCTTTAATATAAAAAGTACAAACTCATAATTTGCTTACAGTATTTTGTTAATCCTCAAACACCTTTAAGTGGGTTTAAAAACAGCTTTGTTGGGGTAAAATGTAACACAAGCTTTTGCAGTAAGGGAATGAATTGCTTCCTAATTCTATAATCACTCAGACTTTGCTTTTACAAAACAAAACAACATAAACAGTTGGTTCGGGAGAACTCTGGCATTGTTTTTAATTCTAAACAACTCCCAAATGTAATTTAACACAGTGCGGGCCTCCTGCAATAAACACTGGTGCCGTTGTTCTCTCCTCATCCCGCAGCCGTCCTGAAGAGGAAGCTGAAAGTTATGTGGATGTTCTATGCAAATGTTTAGTGTATTAGCATAGACAGTTGTAATTAAAGTATAATTAGAGAGACAAATGGTGCTGTGAAGCTCTGCGCCTTGGCTCCAGAGTCTGTTTATCAGCAGTCTCTTGTTTAGTCAGCTAAAACAGGTTTATATGAAACAAGCGCCGCCAACTGCTGCATTAATTGTTATCGTTGCTTTGGAAAGCAAATAGGTGCCTCAGCGCTGGAGACGGCGAGAGGAGAAAGCTGGAGAGGGACCGGGACAAATTAGTGTGGAAAATGAGAGTGTCGAAATTGGAGAGGGATTAGCATAGACGATAATGAAGCAATTAAAGAGCAAGCGCCCAACACTCAGGTGACTTTCCTGAGCTGGTTTACTGCAGCTGCTTTCAGACGCTCCATTGCAAATATATCCCCAACGGTGAGAGGAGGTAACACTCCTGTCGTACTGCATCACCAATATGGACTGGGAGAAGAGAGCTCGACGTGACATGCTGCGGTTTAATGTAATGTGACAAAGCAGGACACAACCTGACACGATAGGATGGGGAGAGATGGAGAAGGTGGTGTTACGAAGCAGCGCAGGATGCAACAGCGAGGCTAATTAACACACGTGGGGAGAAAGTGCAGGAGAAGAAGCTCGAGCGGAGAGATTCACTGAGAAATGTATATTTGTTCTTTTTTAAATACAATTGCTCACACTGAGTTTCCCATGTAGGCTGAATATGAAGATAACTACTTTTTTTCTCAATCTTTATACCCAGTAAAATGTTCGAGAACATGATCTCATTTTACAAACATGACCAAGATAGTTTGGAGCATAGAAAGGATAGTACATAGAAGTACATAAAGTGTAAGTAGATAAATTATAATCATATAAGTTTTGTAGTACATTTAAATATAACTATATATACAATTAGTGCCCCGTCCTATTGTTAGTGCAATGATCAGATGCAATTCCAAGTCCAAACACTATTGGCGCTAACAAGCCAAATAGGAATTTCCAGGGTGAAGTCCTGTGTAAGGATTCTGGATGCATGCTCAGAACAAGCCTAGATTGTGATTAGCTGCTGAAAGAAAATGAAATTCTAGGATAAAAAAGACACAGCTCTACGTAACACATACACTCACCGATCTCGGCTCATCGTTGGGGAAGGCTGTGTTGATTTTGCATCCGGGAGGGAGCAGAGTGCATCTCAACCCAGCCAACATGCATAGGTGGGCCCCATATGGATATATATGGGAAAACCATATGGATGCCAACTGGGTTTGTCTGTGGCTTCCATGGTGGGCCCACAAAGATTTGCCCACATACATTTTAACAAACTAATGTATGAGTCAAACCATCTGGGTCCCTCTGAAAACCCCTAATGGGCCATCTGAAACCCACGTGGGCAAACCCCTGTGGGACCACCATGGAAACCATGAACAAACCTTGTTGGCACCCATTTGGTTTGCCTATATACCGTATTTTACGGACTATAAGCCGCTGCTTTTTTCCCACGCTTTGAACCATGCGGCTTATAATGAGGTGCGGCTATACTGAAGATTTTCCTTCACCTGCCAGGGGGCGCTTAAGCAGAAAGTGAAACAGGTGGAAGTCAAAAGTGGAAATCGAAGAAAGTGCTCATTTTAATTTTGCACATGCAAGCAGCCGGCACCACAAAGAATTATTTTCAAATCCATACCGCCTCATCATGGTAACTACACGTATGAGTTCATATGTTGCTGCATTTAAGTTGAAGGCCATCGATCTGGCAGTAAAGGAGGGAAACAGTGCTGCAGCACTAAGCTTGGCATGAATGAATGCGTGGTTCGGCGCTGGAGACGGCAGCGAGAAGAACTCATTCAAGCCAGCTTCACCCGGGGATGATGACAGCAACACAGACAGCGACCACTGCTGGACTGACCATAGGGCATAGCGGGCAACTGCCCGCTGGGCCGACCCTTTCATCTTTTATGGGCCGGTGTCTTTTTTTTTTTTTTTCCCTAGTCTCTAGTTGTTGCGGACAACTTGTCCGCGCCGCCCCACGCGACGCCTCGTAAAAGTTGGTGGATTGGCCAATTGGTAATAATACACTCTGGGCTGGACCAATAGCCAGAGGTCTGATGCACCCGCCAGTTGTTTGTGAATCTCAGTAAACAGACAGACGAGCTTTACAAAATGGAGAACAAAAAACGGAAAGGAGGAGCGGAGAAAATTCGACTAAAAAAGAAACTGGCCCTTCAGGCTGATGCTGGCACATGTGTTAAAATCTCACAGTTGTTTGGTAGTGAAGGTTCAAGTAAAATCAATTTAGGAAGTGATGGAGCCTCAGCCCAGCGACAGGTTAGAGAAGAAAAGAGGGAGGAGGAGGAGAAACCCGAGCCGGTGTTGTGCCATTAATCGTTTCGCTGCCAAAAAATGATTAGCCACCGCGGGATCGCGCACGGTTAGGTAATTGCATTTCTAGACAAAATTCCCCAGGATTTCGCCCTAAAACTCAGCATATCTAGCAATATGGACATTCAGAAAGCAAAGATAACCTCTTCCGGTACTTAAACAGATGTTTATCGCGGATATTAGTGTGGCAGTGTTTGTGGCACCCTGCGCGGGAGCACGAGGACGTGCTTGTGGAAAGAGGGAGGAAGATGTGGCAGTGTGAGCATCCTGTCACAATGTCTTGATTGATCTTGCGCCCTGGCTACCTGGCCAAGGGGATGTCCATTTGGCTGACTGGTTAGAGCTTATGACTCTCACCCCAGAGGTCTGGGGATCGAATACAACCCGGGCCGTCGTTTATCCACCTTGCCACGTTAGTTTTTCCAGTTCGGAAGTTGTTTTAAGTGTTGCTAATTGTCTTAAACGTTCACAATGAGGATATATTAATCCTTTTTGCAATATTTGCGATTGAAAGATGGTTTGTGGTAAGAACTGGCTTTCTTTATGTTACAGCCTTGATAGTAAAAAAATAAATAATGTAAAATGGCACCCTGTATTGAATGTAAACGTATAAATGTAAATAAACAATTCTCCAGCGATTTAATTTTTTCCCCTTCCTTTCTTTAGTCCACTTGACATGGAGCCACAGTTAACTAGTTTGGGGCACATTTTTACTTGGAAAAATAGTATTTAAACTGATCAAGCTTTGGCTTTACAATGACACTGTGTAGGTTACTATCTATACATTACGTTGCTCTATTTAAAAGTAACAAGATAAAAGCTCTTCAGCACATACAATTAAGATTGGTCACTTGCCAAATAGACTACACCCTCCCGTTTACCTATAAGAAACGCCTCAAAATATCTTTAAATTCTTTATTGATGATTTAATTGTAGACAACTAAAATGGCATTTTACTTGCCAAAAAGTGATTGAATCGCTCAGATTTTCATGGAGGCTAAAATTGACCAAATAAGGGTTTTATGTATTATCTGTTGATGTTACTGTACTCATACTGCCTACTGTGTCATCAAAAACACCCCAAAAATGGCAACAAAAAAAAAGGATAATTTCCCTTGCCAAAAATTGATTACAGTGTCCTGGTCACCTGTAAAGGGTTACATTTACCTAAATATTACCTTATTTATTATCTCTTGAGGTTATTAGTGCCATCACAGGTTGCTGGGTCTCTTCATAAACACCTCAAAAATGGCAACAAATGATCATTTCCCTTGCCAAAAATTGATCACAGAGTCCTGGTCACCTGTAAAGGGTTAAATTTACCTAAATATTACCTTATTTATTATCTCTTGATGTTATTAGTGCCATCACAGGATGCTGGGTGTCTTCCACATTCATAAACACCTCAAAAATGGCAACAAATGATCATTTCCCTTGCCAAAAATTGATCACAGTGTCCTGGTCACCCATAAAGGCTTAAATTGGCATAAATATTACTTCATTTATTATGATGCTGGGTGTGTTCCACAATCATATTCGAATAAACATGAAAATATTCCGTCCGAATATCTGTTTCTTGTTATAAATATAACAGCTAGAAGGCTTTACAGTTAAAATAGGAGAAACATTTCAGGGAACTATTGTCAATTAACCACAGAAATAAGGACTAATAACATCAAGAGATAATAAACAAGGCAATATTTAGGTAAATTTAACCCTTTACACTTGACTCCCCAGGAAGGGTCGTAACACCACTTGCCTCATGCACATAAGTGACCAAATCAAAGCAGCATGGAGACACTCCGTCTCCAACCACCTCTCAGGCAGCAGCCTGCACTCCCAAGTTCTACACGTCACCAGAACATAAACAACCGCAACACAATAAAAGCAGTGTTATACAAAATGGAAGGCCTGTAGTGTTTATTCTCTTACAGTAACAACTTATCAATTTTTTGGAGGAATTTATTTAAGATTTTTTGGTTTTTATTAATTGTGCAATAGAAAAATAATCGCTAGATTAATCATCTAAATAGTCATTAGAATAGTCAACTATTCGATAAAAGAATCGTCAGAATAATCATTTTAAAAATAATCATTTACCCCCAACCCTACTTTTTTAGAATACCAGGATAGGAAGGATGGTGTAGGTTTACGTTTATTAGATTGATACATAAATATTACCAATAAGAAAGTGTACGTTGGTGTGTGTCAGAAACAGCGTAAGGCTTAATGTCTTTTCCAAAAAAAACAGGTGATGGGCCGGTCTCCAATCAAAATGCCCGGGCTGAATTTTTGTCCCAGTCCAGCCCTGACAGCGACCCAGACATCACCACAGAAAAGGTAAGTGACGAAGCTCTTCTGAGGCTGTTCAACTCCGACACTGAAGAAGAGGACTTTAATGGCTTTAGTGTGCAAGACGAAGAAGAGAGCAAATGACTTTTTCTGGTAGGCAAGTGTGTTTTATTTAGTAACAGGCATGTTTTGTGTGCAGTTTTTATTTTCTAATCATCCAGGGCTTATCAATGCAGTGCCAGCGCTGTTCTTTTCTTCTAAACATGCATGCAAATTACCGGTAATAACGTGTCAGTTCTGTTTTTATTTTATAACATCCAGAAATATGAATGCTATCAGTGCTGTTTTCTTTTCTAAACTTTCAGGCACGTTCACCCGTGTTTAAAATCCGTTTTGTTGAATTAAAACAACGAAAAACCTTTGTGTAGAGTCTTTCTGTATAATTATCTTATGTTATGGCCGTACATGCGCTGTGCGCCGGAGACCTGCATGTGGCTGCTGCGCCGCGACTTGTATTTGAGTGCGGCGTGTGTGTAGAAAACCTTTTTTTTTTTTGTTGGTGCGGCTTTTATTGAGGTGCGCTCTATAGTCCGGAAATTACGGTATATCCATATGGGGCCCAACTATGCATGCTGGCTGGGAATTAGCAGAAGCTAACCAATTACATTAGCAACTCCACAACACTCCTTCAGGCTTGTGTTATTTGTTGAGATAAAACATCAATGTTGCATTTTCTACCCAAGAACAAAGAGCGAATGGGGGCAGTGGAAGAGTTGCGCTGCTGTTAACCAATCAGAAATGAGAAGGTTTGAATACTATGAATAATATTGAGTTATCCACCCCCCTCTCCTCCAGCTAACATTTACTTCCTGAAACAGGAGTCAACAGAAATCGTTCATTTATACAAGAGACTACTGCAAATGTATTGAAACAACAAGCGTAGGCCTGCTTTAAAGCATGATACACTTCAAACTGATTTTATAATGTTTTTTAGCATTTGATTGTTAAGTAATGATGACCGCATTGGCTGCTCGTGATGTGGTTATTTTCAAACATCAGAACAAGTAGATATCTAGATAACTATGTTGAGGACACAATAATCCACAGTTTGGTTTAAAATAGAATATATCTCCCAGTTCTTCCAAATAAAGTACATTATCCTGAAAGTGTTGCAAAAACATTGTGTGAAATTTGCTTTATGCTTAAAGAGCAAGTCACCCCCCAGAGTATTACTCCACTTCCACTTCCTGTTTGAAAAATGCAAAAAATGCTGTTGCCTAGCAGACCGAGAGGGCGGAGCCGCTAACAAACATACACACACAGGCTCATAACGACATTGTGACATCATATGGTACCAGGTAACGTTCTAGGGTACCTCTTAGCCAATAGCGATGGCAGATTTAAATTCAAATGCAGTGCAGAGTTTTTACCAGACAACGGCACAACACTGACAGTTTTAGGCAGAAAATTTAAATTTTAACTAAAATGCACTAAAGTGCAAAACTATTGACTACACGTGTCAGCAGCACGATTAGACACACATTTATATAGTTTATCAGAAAAAAAATTGATTTGGGGGTGACTTGCTCTTTAAATCGAAAAAAATAAACCCCAAAACGGTCAGATCCCTTGAAATTAGGTAAAGGATTGAAAAAGCTAAGCCGGCCCAAGGCATATGCAACAGCTTTGGGCCTCCAAACCACTAGGGGGCCCCCAAGAGCACCAAGATGACATGAGGAAAAATAGTTTTAGTAACTTTAAATAATAAAAACTAATAATTCACATGAAAAACGATTGATCTGTGTTATTTACTCCATAATTTTGGTTCCATTTTGTAGTGCAGCGCATTTTACACGTTTCAAATTTTAAGAACAAAAAATAGGAAACCTAATATTTTTACTGTAAATTCAGTGTTTATCTGCTGATGTTTCTTTCACATAGATGAATTAATGTACCACCCTTAAAATAACACTTTGTGTTTTAAAATATAAATTAATCAGAGGGTTTTTGTTGATGCTACGGGAAAGTTAAAATGAAAATAACACCTTTATGATGTAAGCTAATTACAAAAGACATTAATGACAGTGGGCGTGTTACACAAATGGTGTAGCCTAGGAATGATGAATAATTTAGTGTTGAGTTGCTGGTATGAGGGACCCCAAAGGGAAACCTGCTTAGGGCTGTGAAAAAGAGAAGATAAAAGCCCAAATAACTTCTTTCTTACAGGTGAAAAAGACAACAAGAGCCATCTTTAGAATAAAATGTGGAAAATGAGAGGAGAGGATGGGACGTGAAGCCATCTACAGCGATGCCAGACAGCCACGGTTAGGAGTAATAAAGTCCCTCTCAAAGTCAACAGTTCAGAAACTCCTTTGTCCTCCTAAAAGAGCGTTTAATTTTTAACATAAACTTGCACTTAGGTATGCATGAACTTTGGTGAAACCCTAAGACATGTGTATAACAGGGTTTAATAGATGACGGTCATGTGCTCTGCTGCCGGGTAATGATGTCGGCCCCTCCATCTCACCCCCTCTGATTCTCGTTTGGCTCCTTTGATAGAGGAGGACCTAATGTAAATTTAATTTGGAGTGATGTATGGCAAGGATGGGTGACGGAGAGAGACGGAGGTTTCTGGTTTTTGGGTGGAGGAAGAGGTTTGTGGAGGTGGGTGGAACAAGCGGGTGACGGGTGGGATGGTGTCTGTAAGGATGTCTAAAGCTTCTCTGTGGGGGGGAAGCAGCTGGATCGGGGCGCTGCCACTCTGCCAACACTGTCTACTTTAAGCAGGATTAATGACAACGAAGGTTCGGGCCTCCATTATGTGTGAGCACGCCGGCACACACACGCACACACTCCCATCGCCTCACACGCCTCTCCGTGTCTGATTTATACAGACACACACGGCCCACGCCATGCCACATTTACCCTCAACAATGCGGAGGGGAGGGACAGTTGCTTTTGGTTTCAAACAAGAGGGCAACATCTGAATGGGAGGAGGCTAAACACTCCCTGATTTTGCCTCTTAAAAGAGCCTCAGCCTTTCACTCCCTGCTGTCTCACTTCAAATGAAGTGGACAAATGCTAAATCAATGTTTTTAATGTCATCCCCTCACCATCTTTATCCTTTATTTCATTGTCCCCAGACAGATTGTGTGGACGGTCATCGCTGTCACCGCTGCTGCTTCGGGTTCCTCCTCGTCGTCGCCACACCGAGATGGAGGTGCGCTGTGATGAGACCGGCACAAACTACAAAAACTGTTTTAGAAATCTCACGTGGAAATTTTGCAGGTTTTCTAATTATTTTTTTCTGTTGAAAGATTCCTCTATGAATCATTTAGAGGTTTTAGGGTAAGCGTGGATGTCCCGCTGATTCCATTTGGAAAGCAGGTGATGTCTCAGCATCTGCTCATCAAGTTTAAATCAGCCGATCGAGGCTCAAAAAAAGCAAAGAAGTCAGCCTTTTCCTTTTCATTGATTCACTCCACACCTGATGCCAGTTTATTTCACCGCTCGGGAAGATGAAACACCTAAAAGATTAACAGCCGGGCCCAGGCAGCCCCAGGTTTCATTTTTTAAATACTTTTCATTTAAAAATATGAAAGAATTATTTCAACTCCCCTCTGTTGACAGCACAATGATGACCACCACCACCACCACCACCATCATCATCATCATCATCATCTCTGGCTGCGCTGTAATGGAGGCAGGGTAGAGGAGGATGAGCGGGGGACTCAATGAATTGTGAGTGGTATTCATCAGACCAGGGGGAAGCGGCAGCCAAGATCCAATTATATATATTCATTAAGTGATAATGATATCATGGTCTTTTAACTGAGAAGAAAAGGGAGCGTAATTGAATAATAACAGTAGTACAATCCCAGAGGATTGTTACCCCCCCCCCCCCCCTCTCACCACCACTACAGACACAGTGACCCCTCCAGGGGTGGGGAGCAGGAGGGAGGGCAGAGAGACTGAGGAGCAAGGATTGATGGAATTCTATTACTCCCTGATAGATTTATTATGAAGGCCCGAGTGGACTCTCTGCATCACTTTGTCACTCACACTAATCAGCATTTGGGTAGAAAGGGGGGGGGGGGGGTCTCATGCCCCTCTTTGTGTGTCACCAGCCCCCTCCATCAGCCCCATCCTACACCTCTGCCCGTCTCTAAAGACAAGGTTAGCAGACATCTGACAGGGTGACACGGCGGGTGGCCATTTTGGATCCCCATGAGCCATGGCTTCTCTGTGGCAAATAGGCCAGCTGAGCTCTCCTGACCTCCAGGGTGATCTCCATCATTTGTTTAATAATGGAGGGCCATGTGCAACACCATAAGGGTGGTGTGTCACGCAGAGATCAACAGAATTTGTACGTCAGCCCATTCGGACCTCTCGCTGCCTACTTCGCCACCGCTCCTCCCCCACCCACAAGTGAGATTAAAACAATTTGTAAACACTTACCAAGATAATGAAGCACAAGGTCAAGTCCCCTTTTCATTTGGCTGATAGAAGACAGGAGGCAGGTGGAGGGAGAAAGGGCCTGCATCGTAGCTGCATAGTGGGCTGACATTCTGCCTGGAAGCAAACTTGTAACCTGAAGTTCTAAAAAAAACAGGAACGGATTTACTAAACGATTGCATGGCTTATGCTGCCGATGGGGGGTTAGGGTCCATCTTAGCTTCTGTTTTTCTTTCAAGCCTCTACCTCTAACCTCGACTTTCCACCGGACCCGTAAGCATCGTGTACCGACAGCAAAAGCGTGATATGCAAATCTAACAGCTACCGTTGGATGTGGTCAGTGGGTGTGTTTCTGCTGGCCAAAAAACAGCGCCTCTTAGAGGCTTCCCAGAAGTGTAAGTGTGTTGCTCTTCTAAATTTATGCTTCTGGTCTTTTTTTTTCGCGCTATACTTCCAAAACAGATCAAGCTCAACAGTTCAGATCAAGCAGGACAGGTAGTAATTCATAGGAGCATTGAAAAACATCTGGGCAACTTGCAAAATAAAAGTTGCTTAAAGTAACACTAAACAGTTTCCTGCACCTCCGCCCTACTGGTTGAAAGTGTAATTGTTCTAAACAACCCCGCTGCAGCTTGCTGTAGCGCTAACAACGAGCTAACTGATACTAAAATAAACAACAAACAACTAAACAACCCCGCTGCAGCTTGCTGTAGCGCTAACAACGAGCTAACTGATACTAAAATAAACAACAAACAACTAAACAACCCAGCTGCAGCTTGCTGTAGCGCTAACAACGAGCTAACTGGTACTAAAATAAACAACAAAGTAAAAAGCTCCACACTATTGGACAAACAATATTATGACTTTCTAGTCCACTAGAAAGCCAGGTCGCATTCACCTCACTCAAGCTAGCGTAGGCCGCTCTGATGTTTACTCTGGTTTTAGCTCTTTGCTTCACCTCCAAAGGCATTACTCTCTTCCTTTTACTTCCAGGCTCCACCTTGATGGCAACACTAAAAGCTAACTTCTTCTTTTTTTCTTCTTGTACTTTTTATGGACAATTGGTGAACTGAAAATGCTAACTGTTAGCATTACAGCTAACAGCCATAAAGCAGATACAGAGCTTCCCCTATGGGGCACCTACCTGCTTCACAAAATGGTCTGGTGTGGTTTTTGGTCTGCAGAGGGCTGCAGAGTAGCGTTGTCATGTTTCTAACTCAACCATCACTGAGATCAATGTTAAAGCTCTAGCTCAATGTTAAAAAAAAGTCTCTCTGTTCTTAATTTCATTAGTAAAAATAAATATGTCATTATCAAAGTCACCTCTGTGGCCGAGGTAAAAAGAACAGAAAGTAAACCATAGACCTTTTGGATACATGCTGTCTTGCCCCTTGCTTGTTATCGCGTGAACGGCCAAAATCATGCATGACTTTGCAATTCTGCCGTGATTTCATGACATCATGACTGAAACGTTCCCGGTGGGAAGAGACGTGCCGCTGAGATCACGGTGAAAATGCATCAATCACGTTACACGTTACTTCTGCACCCAGTGGCAAGTCTGGGCAACTGCACATACATTCACATTTAAATGTGGCTTGGTGCATACATCCAGAGGGGAAAAATAACTTTTCCTGTAAATTATTGTTACGTTAAAAGACATGTAATACTTACTGTGAAGTGTTGATTAGCAGATTTAGCCTCCTCTTGATGCAAATGCAGGAGAGAATATCAAGGAAGGTTCCAAACCTGCTGCACTAAAAGACTGGTTCATCGTCTCTTCCAGTGGTACGTGTCTGAATTGTTTTCCATTTACAACACAACACCTGTTATCAATATATGATTTACCAACAGATAAATACTGAGACTTACTTAAGGGGTAGTAAAAGTGGCTTTCTGTGGAGCTGTTGTCAAGAAGAAGTGGAAATATTTAATGTTAACATGTAAAACTATTTTAATTAAAAATACAAATGTATGGTTTTCAAAATAAAAGTGCACAAACCTTCTGCAGCTTCTGCCATCAATGACATAAACATTATCAACGTATTACATGTCAAGACTGTGATTAATGTAATTTGAACATATTTCTAATGTTTGTTCCGTATTTATTAACTCCGCTCACTGCATTTCTAAATAGGGAGCCTAAGTCACGCCCATCTACTTCCGGACCACGGGTCCCCGGAAGAACAAAAAAATAAATGCAAGTCAACGGGGCTAAAAACAATATTTTCTAATTCTGCTTATTATGTGCCATGGATTTCATATATGATGTCCTTGAATTTTAAAGATGCATGGCTTGGCTGGAGCAGGGGCATGACATTAAAGGAAGCTCGTTCCAAAGCTTAGACCCTGTCATGGCAAAGGCCCAATCAATACGCATCTTTAGGCACAATATTGGGAGCGAGAGCAGTGTAATGGGCCATTCCCATCTGTACCGGGTCGGCCCGGGCCGGGTAGCCCCAGTCGGCCCCAGCCTGGCCCGGTTGATTCCACACATCCTTGCCTTAAGCCCATGTGGGCTGATTCTACCCACCAATCAGAGGCTTGCTCTAATGGAAGGTGTGAATTTGCTGTCAGCAGTGGGTGTGTTGGCCCTGGTCGGCCTGAAGCAGATCCCCTCGAGAAGAAGGCTGAGAATGAGCCTTGGTTGGCCCGGAAAAATACCAGGCCACCCAGATATGTTAACAACCTACGCTACCCGGCCCGGGCCGAGCCGGTACAGATGGGAATGGCCCATAAGGTTCTCCGAGCGGAGTGACCGGGCAGGGGTACGCTAGAGGAGAACAGATTCTGCGGTGATGTCATATATGTGACGTGCCGATTTCTAATTTGTAGTCATGCTAATTATGAACATTAACAAGCTGTTAAATCTCAAAGTACGTGACTGGCATAGTCGAAACACCCATCATTAGTTTTCATTTAAATTGCAGTACAACATGTGAGATCCAGGGTCTAAGGCCAAGCGGATTAGAAAATAGTGTTTTTAGCCCCGTTGTCTCAGATTCATTTTTTCGTTCTTCCGGGGACCCATGAGCCAATCAGAAAGGGAGGAGGAGACTTAGGCTCCCTATTTGGAGACTCCGCTCACTGCATTTCAGCATATTTCAGATTTGTTGTTCTCTAAAAAAAAGTTTCATTTGTGAGCATGTTCCATAAACGGATATTTACACAGAATTATTTCCATTTCCAAAGTTGATTCATTTGGTAATCATATGTCAGACCACCCAAGTCTTTTTGTCTTCTTAAAACCATTTTCTTTCATGTGATGAAGCCTTTAACCCGATATTAGGACTTTATTTGTGTTATAAATGTTTATCCACCGATTCTGCGACTTAACTTTGCCTCTGAGTCATGCCAGCACCAGAAACTTCAGATAAACTCGTGGAAGATTGAGTAACGCTCAGTTTGTTTGATGTGCATTTGCCCATCAATGACAAACATTTCCCCAAATTCTCTCACTAAACACCACCACCTCCCTGTTTACCCCCGGTGCTACTTTGATTCAGACATTTATTTGTTTTCCGAGGCCTCTGCCTTGTATACCATGAGGCAAGATAAACATTTTGAAGCTTCTTAGGCATAAATAATTGATTTATGTCACACAGCAAAGCCCGACATCCCCACTTCACACAGCCTCAGCCATGCTTTGTTTTGGGCTGGAATATAACTCAGAGGACAATAATGTTTATCCTGGTGGTATCGCAATTAACAGAAGAAAACAGCTGCATTCGTGCGCCCAAGGCTGCTTTGAATTAAAGAGCGATCGCAAACAAGTACGGCTCTGGCTTTTGCTTACATGTGGCAACTGAGAGCAGTAAACAAAACTGGGTGAGATGGGTGAATGATCAGGTTCTTGTAATGGGACGGCTGGGACTCTCTCTCTCACACACACACACACACACACACACACACACACACACACACACACACACACACACACACACACACGCACGCACGCACGCACGCACGCACACACACACACACACACACACACACACACACACACACATAAACGATATTTTAGGAATGTTTGGGT
This sequence comes from Nothobranchius furzeri, assembly GCF_043380555.1. Taxonomy (NCBI): domain Eukaryota; kingdom Metazoa; phylum Chordata; class Actinopteri; order Cyprinodontiformes; family Nothobranchiidae; genus Nothobranchius; species Nothobranchius furzeri. The sequence continues at coordinate 69,242,166 of NC_091748.1, forward strand.
TTGTCATTTCTTTTTAAACATCCCCCTATTCTCAAATTTGAATTGTTCTCCGTCCTTGCAGTGTTTTTACCTCAGTCTCGTCTGTCTGTCACTCCTTGCTGTCTTACACACACACACACACACACACACACACACACACAGACACACACACGCACGCACGCACGCGCGCACACACACACACACACACACAGAAATTCTCATTACCTCATTAACAGAGGCAGCTCTCATTTAGCTCTTTAATGACGGTTCTAGATGAATGGGCCTGGTGCTGATCCCAGTGCTGTGACTGGATTAGTGATAATGATGGATCTATAGGAAGTGTGACAGCCTCATCTCAACTCTCCCCAGGTCTCATCCTGCTGCCCGAGGCCAGCCAAATCGAGGTCCACACACCAAGTCCGGACTCTCGACACAGATTAGGCCTCCATGAAAAGTCCCCTGCAGGTCTGGTCTGTTGCAGAGCATCTTAAAAAGATGAAACTAAACAAAAAAATTAATTGTTACAGAATGAAAATTGAGAGGTTATAATGCACGTCTATATATTTTCATATTTGCAATTTTCAGTTTTTACACATGTGTGTAGTTTTTTGTGCCGTAAAGCTGCATCTACCGCCCCTCCAAAAATAGATGTTATGACATGATATGTATGATATATACGTTTATTTTATGTAATTTAAAATAAAAATGCAGATATTAATAACAATAAAATACACTGTAGCTTAGCAAATTATTATTTTTTCTTTAAAAAGTGTTATGCTCCTGAGCAAGGGGCTCATCTGAGCGCACATCCTTTCCTTTTTGTGCTTGTTAAACTTGACATTTTGAGTTAAAGAAAGATATTTTTGCATTGATGTCTCCATTATGTTAAAAAGTCAAACTGTTCGGCACACCGGAGGGACTTGTGGGGAATAATCAGGAGTTTTAAAGTCAAACCGTCACTAATCCATCTGTAGGGATCACACACACACACACACACACACACACACACACACACACACACACACACACACACACACACTCCTATTAAACACCTTGGTATGTGTCCATCGAATAGCCTGCATTAGTTTCAGGCACATAATGATGCCGATGGTGAGACAGTGTCACTTCTTCATACTTGTCTGACATTCGGTCTCTTTTTAACCCCCGAGACCCGGCCCCTTCAGTCCGCCCTCAGCTGATCCGTCAGAGCTGCTGGTCAGCCTGCAGCACTTTCAGACCGTCCAGTCTTAAACCACAGGAGACTGGGATCTCTGTCTGGGAAACAGAAAGACCACCGAGACCCGCTGAGACCCAAGCAGGCTGAATTAGTTAGGCCTGTTACCGTGCTTGAGACTTCATTAAGACATAACTCAGTTGATACTGATTAACTGCACACCTCCTCACGTCAGTAAAAATCTGGTTAAATTGCTAATAAATTCAAATGTATGTAATCAAGTCATCACATGAAACATTTTGGGTGATTATGTATTTATTATAACATGAAATTGGTTATAATTTCATTTTTTCAAATAAAGTGTTCACTTTATTTCATTCTAGCACCAAAAATAATAATAAAAAATACAAATCTGAATCACTTAAAGATGTGGAACACTGGAAAGCAACTTTTTAATGACTACGTCTGATCATAATCAGTCGGGCTGATTTTTTCATGCAGGTTGAACATGAAAATAGTCTCCTACACCGATCTCCAGCTTCTGAAAGAAAATAGATGGTAAAATTCTAGGATTAGAAAAGCCTGACAGTTCATGGACTCACCCATCTTTGCTCGCAACGAGAAAGGCTGTAGCGTAAAGGAAACAGCTGAGAACAACTTGGCTAGCGGAAGCTAACTGTTAGCATTAGCAACTCCACAACACAGCAGAACTCCTTCAGGCTTGTGTTATTTGTGAAGATAAAACATCAACATTGTTGACAACAGTCAGCGGTAGAGTGATGTTGCCGTTTGCCAATCAGAGGAGAGTTGTCCAAATATCAGGAAATAAGACTCCAAAACATTTTGAAGCTCAGCTGTGATGTGGCTCACTTCTAGTTCCTGAAAATGGTGCACCAGAGCCCCCCCCCCCCCCCCCCCCCCCCCCGTGTACGACTTACAAGACATTCATTCCTACTAGAGACCACTGCAAATGCAATGATTATACAAACTTTTAAGAAGAATTTAAAGCAAATATCCATCATTATTTTTTAGAACTAATCATTTTCATGATTTTAAATCTATCTGGAAATCTAAATTCAGCCAAAGATATCTTCTATTAACGCTAAAATATAAATTAAGAACATTGTAATTGTGCCACAGAATATGCATAACTGTGGTTTTTGGTGTCAGTTACAAAGACTTTGAGTCAGCAAGCGAAATCACTGATTCAGCCTGAGCAGAAAGCTTCAGAGGAACATAAGTCAGAAACTTTGGTGGGTTGAAAACTGGACAGGTGAAGGAAGGAACGGCTTTCCACCATGACAGCAGGTGTGTTTCATGCAGACCAAAAGGAAATCGTCAGAAGACTTTTACATTTGTCTACAGGATGGTCAACAACTGTTAGTGAAGAATCCTCTTGGGAGTTTCCAAAATGTCTCCAAACATTAGTAAAAATTCTTCGTTTCACCGCTTGAGTTGCAGACCCTCGCTCCATTTGCAAGAACAATGCTCTCCAAAATTGTCACAAAGCCATAGTGGACCAGACTTCTTCATGAGGAAATGAGTGTGAGAAATATGGAGAGGGGTTGGCAACTGAGAATTAATGATCAAAAGTCTTGTGAATGCATTTCAGTTTTAGAAAACGTTCGCAATTTGTACAAATGCAAAAGTCTCATAAATAAAGAAAAATTGGGATTCCAACTAAAAATGTGCTCCATTTTAGGCTGTCATGACCTAGTGAGATGCTGGCTTGATGTAAGGATGTAAGGATTCGTTTTAAGATACTTTTGCTGGTTTTTAAAACGTTAAATGGTTTGGCCCCTCCTTACTTGATGTCATTGCTTCAACCGCACAGCCCTGCATGGTCACTCCGCTTGGAGAACCTCATGCTCCTCTCGGTCCCAAGATCGCGCCTAAAGACGTGTGGTGATAGGGCCTTTGCTGTGGCAGGTCCTAAGCTTTGGAACGAGCTTCCTCTCAGCATAAGGGCCTCCACCTCTGTTGCGTTTTTAAGGCAAGGCTAAAAATCCACTTTTATGATCCGTCTTTTAATTTTTCTAACTAGTTTTTATCGTTTTACTTAAAGTGATCCATGCATTCACTGTGTTTCTTGTCTGTATCATGTGATCCAATGTTTTTATTTTCTGGACCTAATGTTTTATGTTTTTACTTGGTCTGTTTAGCGCCTTAGTGGCATGTTTTTGCCTGTAAGGCGCGATTTATAAATAAAGTTGAGTTGAGTTTAGGGAACAATACGATGTGATGTATGACATACACATCTAGTGTCATCGCGAGATCTTGATGTTCTGTCAGAATAAAGGGAATAAAAACTGCTGCCACCTAGCAGTCGGAGGTTGAATTGCACCACACAAAGCAAGACAGTAAACGTTTGCAAATTCTCAATAAAAAAAATCAACGCAATGCTTCTATTCATCGATTCTGCATCACAACACAAAACATGCCAATAATTCACTGTACTGACTTTTTCTTTATGTTCCTATTTAAAGCTAACAGTCTGAAAATGATGACTACAAACAGCTGAATGTGCATTCAGAAATGAAAGTGTTAACTTCACACTTGTTTCATATCACATAACATTCACATCTGGCCTTTTCTAATCTGCATATGAGTGAGAAATGGGTCTAGCTGTGCCAGAATCCCTGCATCCGTGTGTGATGAAGTCTTTATAATGTAGTACCCCTCTTGCCTTGTCCTCCCCTCCATGTTACCCCACTGTGTGCATGCCCAAGGCAGTGGGCGCCCTGGCTCCTGTGACTAGTGGGTTTTCTCCCTTCAGCAGCACCACTCATCTCCCTCTTTAATGTCATTTAGCTGCAGGGTGGCCAGCGTGTCTCTCAGCCATTAATCCCATTCCAAATGCCATAACATTTCCCAAAAAGCCCCTGCTTCTTAAAGCCGATAATTAGAATGTCTATTTAAAGTTCACCGCTCTCCCTTGCCATTATCAATTAAAAGCAGTTTAAAGGAGATCGGTGGCAATAGTCAACAAATTAAATTTCTTCCTCGCTCGGTGACGTTCTGTTGAGAATGCATAATAGGGTTCTAAAAGGGACCTTCCAAAGAGCTCTGCTGAGAAGACTGGCTGTAGCTGGAGTCATTTGTGAGACATTTAAAATGGCTGTCTCATCATTTGATATAATGTCATGAAATGAAAAAGATCATTGTGAAACAGAGGCTCTGCGAGGTTGTGATCAACATTATCTAAGCTTGGCAGACAACTCCCAACGTTAATTAATGAGCAAGTTCACTAAGAAAGCGTGTTTTACTTTCTTTTTTTTACATGATTGGTCGCTGGTTTTAACATGCAGGCTAAACGTGAAAATACTCTTCTTCTCCCATTTCCTGCTTTAGCCGCTGCTAGAAAATAGACGAGGACATGCTCAAATAAAAAAGCCTGACATATTGCATGCATAATGTAGAATTAACATGCGTAGAGTCACCCATCTCGGCTTGTGATGGGGAAGGCTGTTGTTAAATTAGCATCCACGAGCGAGCACAGCACGTCTCAGCTACCAGAAGCTAATCGTTAGCAACTCCACCACACAGCAATATTTCTTCAGGCTTGTGTTTTTGTTGAGATAAATCATCAATGTTGCAGAGCAAACAGAGTCAGTGGTAGAGTCTCTTTGCTGTTAGCCAATCAGATGCGAGATGTCCAATTATTAGGAAATAAGATAAATGGCCTCCTGCATTGGAACAGTAAACAAGAGAGCACTAAACACCGGTTACCGTTGTCTAGATCCAAAGGTCTGATGCTGTCCGTGACTTCGTTTTACTTTTTGGGACTCTGGTAGTTTGTCCTACAGCTGAAGTGATAGCAGCCGGCTGTTTCTCCTTCTCTGATATTATTGAGTGGAAAACCTCTCACACCACTTGTGTTCTGTTGCTAAATGTGCAAGTGCGTTATGAGTGGAGGACCCACGGAAGTGCGGCGGTTCGATGAGATCGACAACCGGATGATCTAAGTGTCGGTTTCGTACCGAGCCATTTCCTGTTCGTGGACTTCAGCTCTGCCTTCAATACAGTCCTGCCAGACCTCCTCCAAGACCAACTGTCCCAGATGAACATGCCTGACCCCATCTGCAGGTGGATCACTGACTTCCTGGTAGACAGGAAGCAACAAGTCAGGCTGGGGAAGAATCTTTTGGACCTGCAGGCCATCAGCACCGGTTCCCCTCAGGGTTGTGCTCTCTTCCCTCTGCTCTTCTCCCCGTACACCAATGGCTGCACCTCCAACTACGAGACTGTCAAGCTCATCAAGTTTGCAGATGACACCACAGTCATCGGACTCATCTCTGCCGGGTATGAAGCTGCCAACAGAATGGAGGTCGAACCTATTGCTAAACACCCAGAAGACAGTGGATGTTGTTGTGGACTTTAGGAAGCACCCCCCAAGTAGGCTTGTCTAGCCAGTATTATTTTATCATGATTATATTCTTACTTCCTATATTTGCTTATCTCTTACTTTTATCTTTCCTTTTTTTCCTGCAGTGATTTCCTAATGTTGTGATGCTCATGGCGATAATTCTTATTCTGATTATTTTTAAATCTTAACAACATATTTATAGCTAAACTGTGTTAGAAGGTTGTTACGAGGCGCGAAAAAAGTTTTAAGCTAGCTCTTCTTGCAGATTTGCCACAGTAGCTTTAAACAGGAGCGCCAGAGCTTTTTACCCACAGAGATCAACTCACAAAGCATTCATTTACACTAGAGACCACTGCTTGTGTGTTGAAAAAACAAGTGAACTTGTCTTTAAGTATTAAGGAAACATTAAGTGGATCAAAGCTGGTGAAAAACTTAAATATTTGATGCCTCACGTTCCAATTTCTAATAATAATAATAGTGTTTTTTTTTAACATTTACGTTCTCAGACAGAATGAATTGATGTGTACATTTACAGAAAGATTGCTCAAAAGCTGAATATGAGTATGAAACCTTTGCGACATGAAGGCAGACCGGAATTATAAATTTGAAATTTTCCTTTGAGCGCGTTGTCTCATTACGGGCTGATGATGATACATTAGTGTCTCACACACAGGGAAAAGATCATTTTCCAGTGGAATCCCAAACCTTTTGTTAGGAAGGTACCATCTGGATCTCAAAGGGCTGAGCTCCCACATTTATCTTGTCTGGTAAATCACAAAAGTCAGGGCAAGACGAAAAAAGACTGCTCGGTGATGAATTATGTATACTTTTGGAAAATTGTGTTATTTGTCTGCCTTCTTGTTGCAGCATAAAGCTGCACTTGGGTTTCTCAAATATTTTTCTCATTTGATTTTTGTCAAATAGCTTTTCACACGTATGCAAAGTCAAATCATTTTAGATTTGTCTTTGCTGAATACGAATAAAATGGTTTAAAACGTTAAAAAGCTGTCACATGAGTGGATATGTGAAGGTGTTCTGTGGGGGATAAAAAGATCCTTGTGTTTTTTATGTCGGTCTTGTTCCTCCTACCTCTGACTGTGACACGGTGAGCTTGAGGAGGTGTGCCTTCTAATAAAACATTTATATCCAAAGAGTCAGCGTGTTCAGCTCCAGCCACAACACAGGCGTTGACACCGGGGGCTCTTTTTGAAGTTAGTCACTGAGATTTAGAGGCGTTTCTAAGGAGGCCCCATTGTTCCAGGTTTTGCCCCCTTCCCATTCCCTCCCCTCGGTGCTAAAGTCTCACAGTAGTTTGCAGCCACTTCAGAAGAAGTCCCCGCATGAAAGAGCCGGGTTTGACCCCTGCCCACTAAGTAGCAGCTAAAACGGTAGAAAGAAAAGTGGGGTAATTTGTATCAACTCAGTAAGTCACTGCGCTGCCAAACAGAAAGGTCATGCCTTTACGCCATGGCCCGAGCACCAGCGCCATGGCAACAAGACATCAATGTTACATCAGTTCCTCCAGAAACTCTCAAAATGATGCCTGTGTAAAAGACTCGATTGTGGTAAAACAATCAGCCTCCGATCGTGGATGCAAAGTGAGGAGGAAGTGAGTGTCTTGCTTTTTTTTCATACACTGGCACGGGATAGTTATCTTGCTTAGCCTGGGAGATAATGTCCGATAATGGTGGACTAATGATACTGGGCTGATTGAATTAGGCCAGAGGTTCAGTGGGTCAGAGCCCTGGAGCCCACAAGTGACTCACCTTCCCCCCCTTCAGCTCCACACACACACACACACACACACACAACCTCCTGGGAAAGGCAAAGATCGGTGTTTCCCCCTGGTTCGAGTTTTTACAACTCAACCAAAATTCTCATGGTGCTAAAATCAATGTTGCCATTGTTGGGGCCAAACGGCACATCCTGACCATGGCCAATGCAAAGAATTCCAAGCGACGGGGCCTGCTGGCCTGTTGGGGGCTGCAGATTCGATTATGAGGAGGGTTAACGTTGTTTTTCAAGCTCGCCACATAAAGGGGGTCTTGTTCCGCGTCCTGACAATGAGATTTCTAAGTGACATGTGAAACTGACCCAAGCATGTGCAATAATTTTAAGCTTTTGATTTGACAAATGTTTTTGGGTTGCTCGCCACCGCTGCAAATACCTCCTCTTCTTCTCTGTCTCTCATCTTTTGCCAGAAAGTTCCGGGGAAAACTGGCTCATGCTAGGTTCACCTCTCCCCTAATGAAACAAAAAAAAAAAAGGATGGCAGAGGATGAAAAGAGCAACAGGACTTGAGTGGAGGAACAAAGAGAGGGAATGTTGGGCACGCAGATAAGTTTGGCTGTTTGGCTTTTGTTGTTTGAATTAAAATAAAGGTTTCCTTCTCTGCTGTCACGTTACATTAGCGGCGGCCGCGATGGCTGCGATCAGCCCGGCTCCTGGCTGCAGCTCTGAGTGGAGCGAAGCTGACGGTGTGTGGAAACTAACACAGGCACTGTGCTGTGACCGCGTCACCTGTAATCAGGTCCAGCAGCCAGCCAGATTAATCATGACAGTAGGCAATATTTCCAACATTATTAGAAGAGAAACCTAATATTTTGGGACATCAGGGATCCTGGTGCTGGTGTCCATCAAAGTGAGAGCCTTCATTTAATGCTCCTTGGATGGCTAACCCTGGCACTTAACCCCTTTTAGATATTCTATCTCTCTTCTCTCCTCCTCTACGCAGACACACACACACACACACACACACACAAACACACACACACACACACACACACACACACACACACACACACACACACACACACACACACACACACACACACACACACACACACAAACACGTACACAGGCTGATGGCTTATGATGAGGCATCCCACCCAAATAGAGGTGATGCATTTATTCCCAACACAATTTCTCACTGGCATGGCCGCGCGTTTTTACAAAGCCAAACAAGAAAGCGAACACCTATATCTGCCCAGCTGCATCAGTCCTATTTGCTGGGGATTGTACAAAGGCTATGGGGGTTAGTGAAAACAAAATGGACCTGCCACACCTGTGTACATGTGTGATTGTATTTACAAGCACGTGTGTGTATGTGTGTGTGTGTCTGCACCAGCTCTGTGCCATTTACAGGTGTGTGTCTTCAGCCGTGATATCTGTTAGGGGGTATTATTGGACTTTTTTTGTACACTCCTGTAGCTGTTTACACTTTTTCCTGTGTGTGTGTGTGTGTGTGTGTGTGTGTGTGTGTGTGTGTGTGTGTGTGTGTGTGTGGTATTGAGTTTGATTGGATGTGATTGCGTCTGGCATGTAGTGTGTGCAGGTGCTGTGAATCGTGGCGCTCCTAATCGGGACTCATCCCCGCCGCTCTTTCCCTGCTCCCCGGACGTTTCACCCCTCAGAGGGTCTATCGATGGACAATGTGTTTGCATATGGATTAACGTATGCTCAGATGAATATACACTCATAATCATGAGGGAAAAACAAAGAGAGGGGTGGAGTGGACCTCTACCACACACCCGTAACATTCTTTCTATTGACATCAAACACTTCTGACAGCAAGAACAAAAAAACAATAATCTAATGATGAACAATCAGCTGTGGATTGTGCGGAGTCTCTGTGATCTCATTCTACTTTCCGAAAATGATGCAAGGTCTCGTGATCATTTTGATGCTTTTGGAATCCACAGAATAAATTAGCATGCAGACTTTCCCACCATTCATTTTTTGTATAAAACAATTAGTAGTGGCCATAATATTATGGCTGAACAATTGGCGCCCACGTTGGTACGAAAGCTCTCAAAAACATTTCTACGTGGATATTTAATGTACGGAAATATTTAACATCCAATTATACATACATCCATTTTCAGCTGCTTATCCGGGGTCGGGTTGTGGGGGCATCAGCCTAAGCAGAGAGGCCTAGACTTCCCTCTCCCCAGCCGCCTGGGCCAACTCCTCCGGAGAATTCCCAAAGCGTTCCCTGGCCAGCCGAGAGACATAGTCCCTGTAGCGTGTCCTATGTCTTCCTTTAGGTCTCCTCCTGGTTGGACGTGCCCGGAAAACCTCACCAGTTAAGCGTCCAGGAGGCATCCTAACTAGATGCCTGAGCCACCTAAACTGGACCATCTTGATGTGGAGGAACAGCGGGTCTACTCCAAGCCCCTCCCTGATGATCGAGCTTCTCACCTCATCTCTAAGGGCGAACCCAGCCATTCTGCGGAGAAAACTCATTTCGGCCGCTTATATCCGTGATCTCGTTCTTTCGGTCACTACCCAAAGCTCATGACCATAGGTGAGGGTAGGAACGTAGATCGACCGGTAAAATGAGAGCTTCACCTTTCAGCTCAGCTCTCTTCACCATGACAGACCAGTACAACGCCCGCATCACTGCAGATGCAGCACCAATCCGCCTATCGATCTCACGTTCCTGTTTTCCCTCACTCGTGAACAGGACTCCGAGATTCTTAAACTCCTCCACTTGGGGCAGGACCTCATCTATAACCCGGAGAAGGCTTTCTACCCTTTTCCCTTTAGAGGAGCTGATTCTCACCCCATATATATATTCATACCATTTACTGTATATCACACATATTATTTAACATGTTCATTGAAATATAATTTTTTAATTGGTCCTCAACAAATCTCTGTTTCTCCCAAGTGAGAATATTCAAAGAGCCAACTATAATAATCATAATAGTTCCACTAAAACTCACTCAAAAAGAAGAATTAGACACTTTTTAAGGAATAATTTACTTCCAAAAGCACTTTCTTCCTATTTCTTCCTACCTGAGTTCATCAACCTGTTTTCTTTACTTTCCTGAGCAAAGAGGAAACTACCTTAATATGAGTTTTATTTCAGCTATGTGATTCTGTAACAAAGCGAAAGCTGCTCGCTGTCACCTACTGCCTGACCTGTGAGGCTTTCATGGATTGTGTACTACAGCCAGAAGAGCCGGTCGACATATCAATCACACTGACCCACAGAATCGGTGCTGTTTATTTGCTTGTCAAAGGACTCAATTGGCAATCAATGAGCGGTTAGTTTCATTTTGCACATTGACTGCATGTGTGTGTGTGTGTGTGTGTGTGTGTGTGTGTGTGTGTCATTATCACTAGCATTCCTACAGCCTTGTTTAGGGGAGGAGTGAGAGGAACAAGATAATGTTGTCCTGCTGGCGTGTGCCTTGGCCGTATTCATCAGGGGGTTTGGGGTGCCTAATACACCATGGCGGTCCCCCATTTGTTTAATTTGTAAGGCTCTGACATTAATTGTTGAGCTTCATTCGCCCCATCGGAACGTCACATGTCAACGCTAATGGGCCAAGCTGTGTGTATGCAATGTGCGAAGAGCATTTCTGTGTGTGTGTGAGTGAATGTGGATAGAAGTGCATATTTTCCTGAAGGATGGACTTGAGGAAAATACTCACTTTAAAATATACCATGGAGCCAAGTGCCATATAAAATGGTCATGGTATTTTTCTAAACATGATAAATAACTTGGAAAATACTAATAATATTAATAAAGTCTTAATTACTGAAGATGATCAAAATCACGACACACAGCCTTTGAACATTTTCCTGTTAAATAGATGTTAAATCTGTCTTGCACAAATAACTAACAGAGAGTCAGGGTGCTTCTCGATGTCAAGGCGCCTGGCCTTGTGAGGTGATGTCTTGGGAGGCCAGGCACCTTGCTTACGAGGACACGGTCCTTCCTCGGTCAAAGAAAACTATTAAATGGAACAGACTTTCATCACATGACCGCGACTTGCACGGTGGTCACGAAACGTTGTAACGGTTTCACTCCTGGGTTGGTTTAGTTGGTATTATGGGGTGCCAGTCAGGTCTCCTCCTGACTTATTGGATTAGTGCGAGTGCTCAGAAATTTGCTTTGTACCCAGTTTTTCTTCCGTCACAAGGACATATACTTAAAGTTAATTAGTATACACCCTTGACTTCTGTAAAAAGTGAGGGCACCCAACAGAATATGAAATTCAGCCCAGTCCATGAAGACAAATCAGCAGTCTTGACTTTGATTTTGTTGTAGCTCCATTTTAATTTCCATTTATATCTTCTTGATTCCTTTGTAGTTTAGACAGCCATGGATAAGGAGTCACTTGACAGTGGTGCGAATGACTCTTCGAACAGGACACAGGACAAAATTCAGAAAACTATTCTCCTCTGGGACGAGAGATTAATTGCACGCCGTCACAGGGAGACGTTCCACATGCTGACACGTTGCTCCAGCACCTTTAAGATGAGCTCTCCTGTCTCCAAAAGCACAACACATCCAAGGGATCAACGGCTTTGTTGGATAGATCCAAAAGTGTGTCTGGTTTCTCGATTGGGGATAGTGTGGCCTTCCTTTTGAATGTGAACTTGGACGTGGCACAAAGGTGCTGAGCATTTGCCATCAAGGCAGAGAGGAGGCAGGAAATGAGCAATGGGGTGCAACCACAGGTTGCCACAACCTCATGTGACATGGGAGATAACGTTATATTTTATAAGTATTATATATAACTAGCCTTTCACTTTGGAAATTGTGTATATATTTGTTAAATGAAATACATAAGGGAGTTGCTACCCGCTAGCCACCGAAGCTGCAACTAATAAGCAACTAACCAATCATAGATAACTTCTTTGGATCTAAAAGAACATTTTAAATGAGTTGACTTACTTTTAAACTTGAAATTTGCCCCGAAGTAGCTGCCGGCTTCTGATCCGCCATGCTTTTGAAAATACCACGAAGTATTGTGGATCATTTCTGACCAAGGCTAGGCCACAAGACACCTCCCATGTATCCTTGCTCAGCTAGCTTAGCGGCTAACAAACGGAGAACACACGCCTTGGAAGAACATGAACATTGGAACACACCTTGGCGGCTCCCGATGACATCTCTCCTAGATAACTGGGGAGGGACCAAGGCATCAAGGCGAGGTTCCTTGGCATTGAGAAAATGACCTAAATATTATTTTACCACACCTCTGTTTTACACACCTGTTTGTGTTGCACAGCTTGTATGTGTTCTTTGTTGTTAGTGTCTGTACACGCATGTTTACATCCATGTGTGTGTGTGTGTGTGTGTGTGTGTGTGTGTGTGTGTGTTTTACAATAAATGCAGTTGTTTTCAAGCTTGGGGAACAGAGTTGCATGAAACCTGTTCTGTCTGGTCCAACCAGCAGTCATTGTTTTGTATTGTAAGATTGATTTTAATAAACACGGTGAGTAAATCACTGGATGTAAATGAAATCAAGTCGTTCTTTACCAGAGTGTCCCTGAATTCATGACTAATTCCAGAGCTTCTGTGGGAAACACCAGATCCTTTGGTCCCACCAGCTGTTCTAAAAATAATTTAATTGTGTTGTGAACTAAATGGACATCATATCACACATTTGTACCAACATTCCGTGTGTGTGTGTGTGTGTGTGTGCGTGTGTGTGTGTGTGTGTGTGTGTGTGTGTGTGTGTGTGTGTGTGTGATAAAGCCCAGTGGTCTTCCCGTTGTTGGGAACGATGACTTCAGAGAGAGCTGACACCATGTGAGTCTGCTGCTGCGGCCCATTCCTCTCCTCAGGCTGCAGCGACAAAAACACACACAGACACTTGATACAGTTAAACATGAACACATGCACGCCAGCACTACCACCCACACATACATACACACACTTACACACAGGCACACACATATAACCCCTTCTTTCCACCGGAGCCGTCAGCAGCATGTTACTTCAGCAGCACGTCATAGCTGCTGATAGGAACCGCTGTGGTCAACAGAACCTTTCCCACCGGAGCCGTCAGCAGCGCGAGTCGGCCGTGTCGCGGCCCTTACGCGCTGGTTCTATTTTCTACGCGCAATGCCTCTGAAACGGGTCAAGTTCGACGCGGAAGCAGAGCAAAGCTCCCGAGATTTTCAGAATAAAGAAACGTACTGCCTTCCGGTTGCTTTACTTAAAAAAAAGTTACTAACTGTGTGGCCCAGTGAGAAGTTATCACCTAGCTAGCAGTCTCCTTTGTTTTTCAGGTCCGTATTGGCGATTATAAAATGGACAGAACATAAAACACAAACCTTTTGGAGCCATGTTGTAATTTTCTCCTGCTTGTTGTTGTGTTTACTGACGAAGTCACTCCTGTGACTTCGTCCTCTGTCGGTGACAGCTGCTCCCCTGCTGCTTCGCGTCTCGTGGGAAGGGCCAAGCAGTAGCTTACGTGAGTGAGCAAGACATGCTGCTGCAGTAACGTGCTGCTGACGGCTCCGGTGGAAAGAAGGGGTTAATCTGTTAGTCAGACGGTAAAAGTGCAGATATTGACAAACTGAGCTACAGAAGGCCCACGCACAACAATAACACCCTGTCACGCCATAAAACAGGCCCGGTCACATCAAAACACACTCTTTGTCACCAGAAACTGAAAAACATGTTTGTCATGTTGCTCTTTGTGGGTCATGTGTTCCCCAACTTGCAGGTCCAAGTATAATTATTCCGCTCATCAATGGTCAGCATTCATTCTCTCTTATAGCGAATCATCATCCGGAAGTGATCTAAACATGACCGCGGGAACCTAGTACAGAATATTTGAAAGCAGAGCGGGGGAGTCCAGGAGCAGGGTTCTGATGTGAGGGCTAATGCATTCACACCCACACAGATTGACTCACCCTGACAAAAGAGGCTGTGTTGTCCATTCTGGGCAGCTGGGCAGGATGGCGAAACTTGGAATCCTTTGTAGGCCGGAAGAGAAGTTCTTCTTTGTGACTTTTTCACGGAGTGTATTCTAACATACGCCTTTGCACGGCCCGGTCAGGCATTCAACGTTGCAACAAGGCGGGAGAAAGTTTGCATAGATTAGCAGTGTTATTGCAAATGTTGAGCCCACTTACGTGCTGATCAAGTGTCTTTGAAACGCCGGCCTTGTCTGTTTGAAACTTTCCTCCGAGTCTGCAGCTGTTTGTATTTCTAAACTGCACCAAGCTGCTGTGAATGCATAAGGCCTGTTAGCAATAGAGTGACTATAAACCAAAGACTCACCAGTTTGCCTTAAAGGTAGTTAAAAGAGCATTGAAGTTCTGTTCCTCTTAGTCATGTGTTTAAATGAAAACTCAGTCAAATGTGATGATGAATGGTTCAAAAACTCACAAGAGATAAACAGAAAGGAAACAAATGACGAAGATTTGAGATTAGATTAGAACCTTTTAGCATCTTTGCACCATAATCTAACCTAAATGTGAGGTATGTAGCTTAATGTTTTTAATCTTGGCCTTCATGCTTCTAATGAATCTTTTACGTAAGCCTGAATTGATAAATGTATTTGCATATCCACAAGAGGAAGCTGTCAATCAAGGAGAATGCACTCCAGTTCCCAGCATGCACCATGAGGTGATGCAGAGTTCATCAGTTTAGCTCATCAACCTAGCTTGAATGCTAACTCAACATATTTTGAATTACAGTTTTTTATAATGGCTATGACAGTTTTTTTCAAAACATCTAACAAGTTCCCTAAACTCCTAACACGATTAGCACAGCATCCGTCATTGTAGGCTATACAATTAACACATTTCTTGTTGCTTGGATACAAAACGGATGCAGTTAACACCCATTTAAAATGCATGAACCTCTTTTACACAACAGCTCAACCAAAACCAAAACAATGAAATCTTAAGCCCTTTTCAGACAGACATTCTGGAACATTTGCGGACAATTCAATCCGGTTTTTAACCGGAACTGTGCTTTCAGACACACCACTTTTGTACCGGAACTTGTCCTTTCGGCTGCGTTCACACAGCAGGGAAAAGTTCCAGATGTCTGACGGCTGCGGGGGGTGGGGTGGGGTGGGAATCGGACTTAAGTTAAGAAGAAGAAGAAAATATCATTTCTATAGCGCCTCTCAAGATAAAAATCACGAGGCGCTTAAGCATAATTCTGCGCACACGAAGAAGCATAAGAGACCTGGATGATGAAGCTCAATGGTTAAAGGAATCACTGAAGCGGTGTGAAGCGCTCCATCGCGCGTCTAGGCGGTACCGTAGGAGGCGAGCTGCCGTGGTTCGCCGCATGCTACAGCAGCGGGCTATCTAGGAGCGCACAGCGTCCCCCGGTCCTCTCCTCCTCCCCCTCCCTCTTGTCCGGAACTTTACCTCACCAGTCTGAAGCAGCCAGCCTGTCCGTAACAAGTCCGGACCTGTTACTAGGGGCTTCGTCCGGATAAATTCCAGAACACGTTATCCGGATGTTTGTATTCAGACAGAAAGGTCTTACGGACAGAGTCCGGAACATTTCCGTTTTTCATGGCCTGTCTGAAGGGGGCTTTACAGTCACATTTAGAAATGGCTTCACACTGCATATCAGAACAGAAAACATCATGCTCTAAACATAACTTATATAGGCTAAAGTCAAAGTGAACAGCTAGCTGTTCATATTGTGAATTGAAACCCAAATACATTCCCTGTATTTAAAGACATCACAGCTGAACATTGCCAGGGGTGGAAAAGGCATGCCGAAAGATTCTTCCCACGATGTCTTGCCAGAGATGATATCAGGTGTGATGTGGATGAGAACATGTGGCCAAATGCAGAAGAACGGGCAGAATATATTACGTATACAGCAGATTACTGTGTTATGTGCTTTGTTTTTTTGTACGGTTGTAATTCGGTGCTATATCTGTTTGTATATCTTGGGGTAATACTGTAATCTTTTGCAAATATAGTCTGTACTGCAGCAGTTCTAAGTCTGTAAATTACGTAAAGCTACTCTGAGATGGTGACTTACTTTTGTGTATGGAATTTCTGCAGCAAAAGTAACAAAATGCATGCATTTACGTGCTACAGTAAACCCAACAAAACAAAATGTAGAAAGGCTTCAAAGACCTGACACATAATATAATGACATTTCTGTTATTTCAGCAGATGATTGACTAAATGTTCCTGTTGGAAGTGAACATGTGTTACTGTTATGTATAATTATTGGATTTTGTAACATTTTAGCAGTGTTTTACTAGACACAGTTTACCGTGGTAGTTCATCTTAATGTATTTTGGAAATTAGTTTTGGGGTTTAGTTTACAATGTGCGTTTTGAGCATGGAATTAACCGTTCTGCCGATTGTGTGTTTTAGGTGGGATGGTGCGTTAAGAGTTTAGGCAACTTTTGAAAAAACTGTCATAACAATTGTGAAAAACTGTAATGTAAAGTCTGTAAACAAGCTAATCAAGCAAACTGTGGAAGAGGAGGGAGGGGAACGAAAAGGAATTTATCTGGGAGCTAGGTGATCAGCGTTCAACCTGATGCTACAGCAGACTATTGGTTTAGCTTGTAGCGTTAGCAGGAGTGCTAGCATAGAAAGTGTGAAGCTTGGTTTATGCTTGACGCATCCGCGAGGTTCGCATGGCTCCGCACGGCGAAATTGCCTTATTTTAACAACCACGCCCCTCCACCACGCCTCCACACGGCCCAAAATTTTCGCACCTCACACCTAGGAAATTTTCTAACCACGCGGACAGTCGGGCGCAGAAAAACATGGCGGACTGGTAAGAACTAGTTATGGCAGAGATTCGTAAATACAGACATTTGTATGATTGAGCTCTCAAAGATCACCGTGATCAACATGTTGTTGATAATTCTTGGAGAGAAATGGCTCACACTGTCGGAAAAGACGAGGACGCTGTTAAAAATGCTGAATGCCATGTTGTAAACAGTCTTGGTCAGCTTGCTTCCCACACCAAACCTTCTGTCAGGAATCTTGGCGTGACCTTTGACCCAGCTCTCACCCTGGATTCTCATGTCAGTTCTCTTGTTCGCTCTTCCTTCTTCCATCTCAGGAACGTTGCTAAGCCGAGTCCCATTCTGTCCCGCTCTGAACTTGAGACAGTTCTCCACACCTTCATCTCCTCACGCTTAGACTACTGCAACTCTCTTTTCACGTGTCTGAGCAGAACCTCCCTGAACCGTCTACAGGTGGTTCAGAACGCCTGTGCTCGGCTTCTGACCAAGTCCTCCAAACACACCCACATCACCCCGCTTCTCCTCCAGCTTCACTGGCTGCCAGTCAACTTCGGGGTTCATTTCAAGATCCTGGTTCTGGTCTATAGGGCCTTACATGGACAAGCACCATCTTACATTGGTGATCTTCTCAGTCCCTACACCCCCAGCAGGTCCATGAGGTCCAGTGATCAAAGCCTACTGGTTGTGCAGCACCAGGCTAAAGACCAAAGGTGACAGATCATTTGCTGCTGTGGCCCCCAGACTCTGGACCTCTCTCCCCCTGAGCCTGAGATCAGTGGACTCAGTGGTCTCCTTCAAAAAGCAGCTGAAGACTCACTTGTTCAAGCTGGCTTTTGTATGACCTTCTTCACCACTCTCTCTTTATTCTGCTCTCCCCACCTATTCCACCTTCCTCAGGATCCACTGATTTCCCTCTTTCCTGTTCACTTTCTCTCTTTCTTAACATTTTTAATCACAATTGTATATTTTTGCTCATTTTAAATGTATTTTTAAACATTTTCTAAATGCTTTTTTATATTTTTACATGTTTTGTTTTTGTGAAGCGCCTCATGATTTTTATCTTGAGAGGCGCTATAGAAATGATATTTTCTTCTTCTTCTGTAGCGCGTTGCATGATGGGATAGCTAGGTGTATAAACAAAGGAAGCACTGGTCGCTTTGTGTTGTTGTGAGCTTATAAACCTGCAGAAAATGGTACACTCATGTTGTGTGAAGGGCTACCATGCTATCTTCACCAGAAGGCGTAAAAGCTAAATGTAGGTTGGGATCGCGTTAACCGGTTATTTTCTGTTTTTGACCGTTTATTTTGACGGAGAAATCTCAAGGCGGTTGGTCCTTCTGACAGACTGGATTTACCCCGACGCACACAGGTGCGCAGACATTTTAAACGTTACGCAAAGAGAACATCATGGAGGTAACAATTTACATCAAGAAAAGATTCCCATCAGAGCATTATCTCAGACCTGGACGACACCACGAGCAGTGCAGCTCGTTGTCAGCACGTCGAGGAGCTGTGAGAGCAGCTTGGAGCAAGTCTGTGCGGTCACAGGCCTGCAGCAGAACCAGAACCAGAACATGGCAGGTAAAATGTTGTTATGGACTCGAGACCTGTCCAGGATGTCTCCCGCCTCCCACCCAACGTTTGCTGGAGGTATGACACCAGCTCCTCTCAACCCTAGTGAGGAATACATTTTTTTTTCAGATAATGAATTAATGCTATAATACTACATAATTACATACACTGGTTAACATTAGCCACTGAAAAGCTAATTAAAAATATTAAAACCAAATTCTTATTGTTGTTATTATTATCATTTATTTATTTTTATCACTCCATGATTAAAAAGGACTTTTCCTCAAGTGCTGCAAATCATATGTAGTTGAAAATTATATCAAAGGCTGGCAAAAATGGTTTACCAACTTGAACTTTAAATGAACAAATAAACCAAACATGCATTCACAAAAATGCCTCAAATGTCCTCTTCCAGTTTAAGTTAGAGTTCCTTCTTTGCATTTAGGGCGTGAGAAGCTTCTGACCTAAGAAAAGGTCAAGGTCACAGGATGCTGAAGTGAAGCTGAAGTGCACCTCAGCGTAAATTTTCAGCTTCCTGTCGCCATCTTCCCCGCAACACTGTCCTCTCTGTGTTGCTCCTTACTTCTGAAACTTTGCTGCTTGTGTCAGGCGCTCTAATAGATGGGGAGTATTCCAGCTGCCAGTCAAAATGAGCCTTTGGCCTCAGCAGGGTGGAGACTGCTTCGGTACCAGTGAAGCGTTCTGTTCTGTCATTCAATTACCCCAGAACAGCGTTGCCTCTAAACAAGTTTATCGGTTTATGAAGAAAACTATTTCATACAAAGAACGCAGAAATATCTGAAAATCTGAGTCCTTGCCTGGTTTATGACCTGTGGAACATTGCTGCATAATAGTGTGAATACGGAGTGGTGGAAAGAGAATAATCTGGTTTCAACACAGCCTTTTATGAGGGCTCAGAGATGAAACGACATTATTAAAACAAAGAAAATCAGTTCATTAAAACTCAGATGAAGTGGTATTACATCCTAATAATAGATATGAGCTCCCTTTTACTGAAATTACTTTAATCTCATAGCTTATTACTCTTTTTCTTATTATTTTCATCATAAAGAGACAAAGAGGAGACTTGCCTGCACAGGCGTCCATGTTTGTGGGCCACAGGTGTCTGAACAAATTCATCACAAAACAACATGGATGTTGTTTACTTCTGTGTGCTCTGTGTTTTGCACCAAACACTTCTGGCTGTCACAACACATTTAGCATCGCTCATCCTTCAGGAAATGTTGGGTTACTCTGTCAAACATCTCTGGCACGGTGCCCAAGTTTGAAATGAACGTACCCACCTTTTTCCTCGCCCCCCCAAGGCCCTTTGGGAGAAATATGCGACCTACTTTCATTCCAGCGTTTGTTTACTGTAGACGGATGACGTGATTCGTTTATGCTAATCAACTTTTCACAGGGTTTTTAGAGACATACATTACTGAACACAGTGTAATGAATATTTGTTTTTACCTTTTTTACTGACAAGTTTCGACTAACTCTGTAGCCTTCCTCATAGCAACGTCAACCGTTTATCTCCGGGCAGCAGAGGACAATGGTCCCCTCTGCTCCCCAAGTCCTCCATGCTGATGTCCTATGAACAGTCCAGTGTATACACTACTTCGTCTCTGTTGAGGGTCCTGGGTCCATGTCTCCTTATTTCTATCACTTCCTTGATCCATCTTTTGTGTTTTGCTGTTCGGTGACAACTTTCGTGCTATGTTGTCTGCTGTGAGGTTTGTTCTATTGTGTAGTTTAGTCCTGTCTCGTTTTGTTAACTATATCAATGGTCTTTCGGGTTGGGGTTTTTGTGAACAGGGATGTGACTTGTGGGATTAGTGTGTTGTTGTTGCTAGGGATGTCCCGATACAACTTTTTCACTTTCTATACGATACCGATATTGCAGCCTTCAGTATTGACTGATACCAATATCAATCTGATATGATATCAGAACAAATCAGACATACTTTGACTTATTTCATAGCGTGAAATGTATAAAAGGCTTGATCAAGTGATTTTACTCAAACAGAAAACAAAAGCCAGCAACAGTAAGTATAAAAAATTATGAACCTTTGGTTGCATAAATGTTGGCTGAGGTTAGGGACATAAGGAAAAACACAATATTGTCCACTGACCAACTGCTACAAGTCGAGTGTCTAAAGTTTAAATTTCACACACTGATAAAATCTTCCTGCAATGTTTTGTGATCCTGCTTCAAACGCACGAAGAGGTTGGACGTATTAATCTTCCTGGCTCTGTTCCATTACGGGAAACGCGTGCATGACAAGTGTTGCACTGAGCCAAACAGTCTTTTTCAGACTCTAACGAAGGATACAGCCACATGGCCGACATTGTTCCTTGCTACTTTGCTAGCACACACTGTTCCGATCACATGGACTTTACATGCCGGATCTGGGCGCTGATGGATAGAATTGCTGGAATGGAATTTAAAGCGGAACGTACGGCTAATATCGGAGATTCTTGATGCAGTCCAATATAATCCGAAACAGTGTTTTTGTGCCGATATTCGATATCAATATCGGAACGGGACATCCCTGGTTGTAGCAAGGCAATAAACAATCTTAATAGCTCAGAGGCTTATCAGTACCTACATAGTAATAAAGTTGGTAGTGTTTTGTTGAAGGAGGTCAGACGCAATCTTATTTACTTTAAATCAGATGTAGAGCCGGGTCAGAGCCTTAAATCCGTCATCACCAAGCCTGGGTTTTAGCATCCACACCAGGTAAAATACCAGCTTGTTTGTGTATTATCACAGTTGGAATGTTATTTTCATCACATTGATGATGTATAACATTAAATAGTAATTTGTCTGCACAAGGACAGCAGTAGCTCAGGAGGTAGTGCCGGTTGTCCAGTAATTGGAAGGTTGCAGGTTTGGCTCCCTGCTCCTGCCAGAGAATGCTGCTGTTGTGTCTTTGGGCCTGGGACTGATTGTGTTGTGAAGCGCCTTGGGGGGTTGTAGAACCATAGAAAGCACCATACAAATACAGGCTATTTACCGTTTGTTAAAACCATGACTCAATCAATTAACTTTTACGGTCTCAAATCAGTGTGTATGCTTTTGAATAATTTTTATTTCAGGTTGAGGATGCAGTCAGAACGGGTCCTGCTCTTAGTCCGAGGTGCGTGTTCCGAACACCACTCTTGTAGCCTGATTTAACTTTCTCTGCAGCATGCTGCCGAGCCGCGCCAGTACTTTTTGGGGGGCAAATGGTTTTTAAAATCCTCTTGAAACTGTTGCGAGAAACATAGCAGATGTTGCTCGCATAATTGTTTCTACTTGAACAGGTGGATAGCTCATGAGCACCGTGGTGGTTTTTGTATTTACATGCTGCTTAAGGAGGGTATTGAGGAAGAGGAGAAGCACCACTGAACAAACAACCAGTCTGATTTTGGATTAACACGCTTGCATGGTCTGGTGCATATCTGCTGTGCCACAGATCTTCTGAATGAGCCTCAGAACATATACACTGACTTCATTCTGTAATTATTTATCTGTGTAGAAAGCTTTCAGATGAGGAGCAGATTGATTTTATTGGATGTTTACCGCCTTTTCAGCTGACATACAATAAAGTTGGCATATTTTTTCTTAGTTTTAACATGTTACTTACTCATATGACTTCTACGTGTTTTAACATTTTTTATTATTGATTTATTTTTTTGTGGATCGCCGATAACTACCCTGATCCCCGCTACACACCTCAAGCAGCCAGACACAACTTGCTTGCCTCCTTCTGGACTGGCAGGTTACTATAACAGTCATAGTTAAAAATATTTATTGAGTTGCTCGATCGACTCCGGCTTCCTCCCACCGTCCAAAAACATGACTCGATCGGTGTGTCTAAATTGTCCTTAGGTGTGAGTGTGTGTGTGTGCATGCAGTTTGTCCTGTGTGTTTCTGCGTTGCCCTGCGATGGACTGGCTCTCTGTCCAGGGTGTACCCCGCCTACTTGCCCGTTGATTGCTGGAGACGGGCACCAGACACCCCCCCCCCCCCCCCCCCCCCCCGCGACCCTGTGTGGACAAAGTGGGTTCAGAAGATGGATTGATGGAGTTGCTCGATCGTGGGTTAGGCTGGAGAGATTGGAAAACATCTACACTATCACGCTCATGCTATTTAAAAAAGCACAGACCTGATCTCTGGGTTGAAGGCTTGAAATTGCTAATGACATATTGCTCTTTTGATGTGTTTGGGCTACTGTGGCCACAATACCTACTCTGAGGCATAGTGCTTGACAGTCAAATTATTTTACATACCAGAGCCTTAAAGGTGGAATTCACTCGTTTAACCAATACATTTGCAGTGGTCTCTGGCAGGGATGAATGCTTCGCAAGCCGTACTCAGGGCAAAAAAAGCCCACAAGAGCTTTGAACAGTGTTCAGAGTGGCACAGCACACTTTTAGCATTTGGTATGTTCTATTTCCTGATATTTGGGCATCTTGCTGATTGGATAACAGCAATGCAACTCTACCACTGACTCGCAACGCTGATGGATAATCTTCACAAATAACCCAAGCCTGGAAGACTTTTTCTATGTAGTTGTATGTAGCTTCTAGTTGGCAGCCATCCTCATCACAAGTCAAGATGGGTGAGTCCATGAACGTTAAGTGACAATGTGATGTAGATCTGTCGGGCTTTTCAAATCCTAGAGTTTCACCGTCTTTTTTTTTCTCAAAAGCTAATGCAGGAGATAGGTGTAGGAGACTATTTTCATGTTCAGCCTGCATGAAAAACTCACAGTGACCAAATATTATCAGAAACATTCATTCAATAAATTTTTTTTTCAGATTTCCACACCTGTAAAACAAACAAGCTGGAGCTGGCCACGCCCGTCCTTCCCTCGGTCAGGCTGCTATAAGCTAAGAAGCTCCGATATCCAGGAGGGGCTCATAGTGCTCCTCAAACAACAGTGGCTCTCCTGAGAGAAAATGGATGGACATAATTTTATAAAGTTTGGAGTGTTTACAGAGGCAGTAGAGACCCACATGGCAGCACAAAAGAACGCAAATGGCGCATTTTGCATAATGTGTCCTCTTTGAGCACTAGCTAAAAAGCTTTTCAAATCTGTTCAGGTTTGATTTATCCTGTTTTTTTTATTTCTTTCCCACATCTGTGAAGCACTGTCATTTTTGTCTGAAGAGGTGCTATAAATAAAATTTGACTTTTTTATTTTCTTGCTTACTTACTCATTTTGTTTTCAGAATTTTCCAAAGTTTCGTTCAGATTTGATGACTTAGGATAACTTCGGTGGTGGTCTGGAACACTTGAAACTTTTATTTAACAGTTTGACTCAAACATATGTCCCTAACCACATTTAAAACAAAAGTCTGACTCAGTTTAAACTGTTGCAGACTTGCAATATTAGCTTTAGAACAATATTTTGCATGGACACTCTTTCAAATGCAGAATCTCCCGAAGACTTTTGAATCCACGTTTTCCTTGATTAAAGGTGGCTCGGGCATCTGGTCAGGATGCCTCCTGGACGCCTCCCTGGTGAGGTTTTCTGGGCACGTCCAACCGGGAGCAGGCCTAAAGGGAGACCCAGGACACGGTGGAGGGACAATGTCTCCTAACTGGCCAGGGAACACATGGGATTCCCCCGGAAGAGCTGGCCCAAGTGGCTGCGGAGAGGGAAGTCTGGGCCTCTCGACTTAGGCTACTGCCCCTGCGACCCGATTCCGGATAAGCGGAAGAAAATTGATGGATGGATGGATAAAAAAGTCGAAGCTGAAGCAATTATGCACCCTCTTATATTTATATATTTTTTGCACAATCTATTTTATTCTAATTTTGAGCAGCATGCTTCATATTTAAACTTAGAAGGAACTCCCCAGCAGCGCTAAAGGAAAACCACCTGAGGTGACCCAAATAAGCTTTGTTTCCACATTTTAATGGCCAACATTGGTGCCACTTAAAGGAGTGTTCCCACTTTGAATAGGCTAATTTCTTGAGAAAATATTAGATTTGGACTTAAATGCAACTGATCAGTTAATGATAATCAATTGGATTTAGTGTTTCCTTCCATCTGGGATGTGGTGGAAACACACACTTTGGGTTTGAGGCGAGGCTGGTAGCTTTTGTCACATGTTTCATAAAGTGTACGAAGCAACTTTATTTAATAAAAAATGTTGAATTTTAATTAGGCTTTTAGAATTAGAGTGAAAAAAGCTTCAATTGTGCCTTAAAATCACAGAACTAGTGCACAAAGAGAGGCGATTGGGATGCTAAGCTGCTCCATTTTAGGCCATCATTTTAACAGATTTAATATCATCTTTGTGTGTGTTTGTCATCTAATTCAGACTTATTTAGATCATAACGATCCCATTTGCATATTTACATTGCATTAACACACTGTTTTCAGTTTTTCATTACGATGCAGCCTATGGACTTATCCGGATTATTTTTCATGATATGATATGAAAAAATGTCGTTACTCTCTGCAGACGCTTAACTGTTTCATGAGAGAAAAGAAAAAACTTGATTCTAAACTGAAGTTTTCATGAAGTATATAAGAAAAGGGTCTGAATTCTTCAATCCCTGACTGGACTGAAACAAGCCCTAAACACCCCGCTGTGTGGCCAAAGTTCAGAAAAAAAGGCCTTGAGGTGTTTTCTGATTGATCCAGTCCAGGAACAATGAAGCTTGTGTGTCTGAAGCCCCAGTGCCATCTTGGCTTGGGTCAAAGTGTTGTTCATCTTTGCTCCCTCTCCTGCAAACTGTTGACACATCATGATGAGTGAAAGGTGTGCAGATCTGAGGGGAGCGGGAGCTGCACGGTGGGAGTGACTGTACGTGACAGAGAGGTGGGGAACAGGCTTTGTTTAGGCTCTGGGTATCTTTCAGGGCTGCTGCCTAATTGAAGGATGTTTTAATGGCGTCGGAGGATGGCAGGTTGGAATAATCATAGCTATTTGTTTGCGCAGCAGACACTCCGATTGATTTTTAATGTCTGCAGCTTGTGTGGTGCTTCCAAGTGCCCTGGTGACTTAAGAGTTTGATTAGTGTGTGGAAAACATTCACTAACCCCCCTCTCCCTCTGCTCTACTCCACTGGTTTACACAAAGACGTGGATTCTGCATACATAATGAGGCAAAGTCAGGGATGGAAGTTTGAGAGTTTTTGTGTGAGTGCAAAGGCCGTGTTTCCACTACAGGAGATCTGGGAAATTTCTGGGAGGGGGGGGGGGGGGGGGGGGGTGACAGTGAAAATATGATAGCTCTGTCCAAAATCTGCCCTTTTAGGACTTTGCTGAGACGTCAGCATATCGGGACTGCTTCTGCAGTGCGTGACGCCACTAATAAGCATTAAAAGGCGTCCACATACTATAACAGCATTCAACATTTTGTTCTGTCCATGCATGCTGTAATTTAAACCAGTCAGGGGACGGGCAGAGCAGCTACGTGGCCAGTTATGACCAGGAGTGCAGTTTATTTACGGTGCTCTGTAGGAGACCACAAAGCAGCGTAAATTACAACGTTGTGGAGGGGTTTCCGCTGCATTATTCGACATTGGTACTTGAGAAATGACTTTTAAAGCTTTTTCTTCCATTCCACGTCACCAGCAACTCTTCCGGTTTTGTCTTTTGTTTGGTGACGTCTGCCAATGTCATTTCCCACTAAGTTACAACAACCAGTCAGCACGAGGTAACCACACGTCCCGCTAAGTGACTCTGCTGGGACATTTCTGAGTACAAAACCCAATTAAGGTGCCTGAAATGTCCCGATGAACTGGAGACACGCGCACACCGTGATGGTCTGGTAAAATTACTCCGAGGTTCTGATAGTGGAAACGGGCCTAATGCTGCAGAAACGTTTCTTTTGGGACGGTTTTGTTTTGTTTCTGTGTGATTGTGTTAATAATTTTACCACCAAAGCGTAAAGTGGGTATATCCCAAGAAGGTAGTGACTCACTGTTTTTGTATTTTTACTTACATATTTCACGTTTCCCTGTTATTATGTTCCCATAAAATTTAGTCCCAGTTTTTGCATCTTAAAATATAACAATGTTAAGATATTTATGAGAAATGAGCAATTCATGCCACAGTTTCTCGCTGTAAATAGCGAACCAACACACACACCACTAAGAGAACACTCACACATGGACTGTAGGCAATTACTACCATGCAGTCTTTTAAAAGGGGACAGTTTATTCATTGAGAGATAAGTTTTGTCTGACCTTCTCTGAGGCAGGGTCAAAGGTCACACCACTAAAGGGAATTTAAAGATGGCTGGCGCTCCTGGTGGTGACCGTCTTCACTTAGCCCCCAGGGCAGAAACTTCCTGTTTACCAAGTTAAAAACAAAAGCTGCCTTGTTGTCATGCGTTGTTGCTACCTGGCACAAAGGGAGTCATGAAGTCGAGGTAACTGAGGGGTGGGGGTCTTGTCATTTGCAGCTGGTGTGTGTGTGTGTGTGTGGGGGGGGGGGGGGGGGGTCCTCCAGCAGGGTTAGATCTTTTTTATTTTTATTTATTAGCACTGTTTTCCTATTTCTAATGGGGGACTTGATCATTTGGTGGTGATGCAAGGCATGTTTCCATTGTCAGAGCATTAGGGTAATTTATGGAATGAGGAAATTGTGCCTCCACACAAATTCAGCCCGCTCGGGACTTTACACAGATGTCACATATCGCGACTGCTTTGGCAGTGAGTGATGTCACAGATCAGCACCAAAAAGCATTCTCAGTAACATTAAAGATTTACATCCATTCAAAGCTGCTGGTGATGTAAAATGTCGAGTCAAAGTTTATTTGTGTAGTGCATATAAATGGCAACGGCCGTTACCCCAAAGTGCACATAATATAAAGATTAATATCATAAAAGCTAACTAAAATTTTAAAATCACAAACAACACAAAAAATGACACACACAAAATTGAACAAGGCCTGCAGGTTTTTTTTTTCATTTTGCCCCGTCACATTTTACCTCCATCAGCTAAATTTTATTACTAGGCTGCTCCTATAGGTGAAAAATACACAAAATATAACATCCAAATTTTTAATTATTAATAAAAACACTTCAATAACCAACAACAGTTAAGAGGGAGAAAGCATAGCTAAAGACCGAAGGTGACAGATCATTTGCTGCTGTGGCCCCCAGACTCTGGACCTCTCTCCCCCTGAGACTGAGATCAGTGGACTCAGTGGTCTCCTTTAAAAAGCAGCTGAAGACTCACCTGTTCAAGCTGGCTTTTGTATGACCTTCATCACCACTCTCTCTTTATTCTGCTCTCCCCACCTATTCCACCTTCCTCAGGATCCACTGATTTCCCTCTTTCCTGTTCACTCTCTCTCTTTCTTAACATTTTGCTTTTTAATCACAATTGGCTATTTTTGCTAATTTTAAATATATTTTTAACCATTTTTCTAAATTCTTTTTTATATTTTTGTGAAGTGCCTCGTGATTTTTATCTTGAGAGGCGCTATAGAAATGATATTTTCTTCTTCTTCTTCTTCTTCTTCTTCTTCTTAGTATTATTATTATTATTATGTGACCGACTGTAGAGCCGGGAAAGATAAAGGAAAGTTTAAAATATTTGACAGTATTTTCCTGCTCTGATGCACTGATAATAAAACAGTTTTATGCAGTTTTTTTTCTAGTGTGTGATTTTCACAGTTTACTGTTGGGAAATGGGGAGTTTCGTGTCCAGAGTTTAGGCATGAATACATGATGCCAGCAGGAACAACGCATGCAGTGACATTCACATGCTAAAGCTGTAGCTTGTTTACACAAGTTTCCCCCCCTTTCTTCTTGGAGAAACCAACATTAAGCCAGACAATGGTCGCAATGTGGTCCTCATCTGAGAGTGGGCCGGGCTGACAAGGCGAGGAGTCAGCTGGGCCTCGCTGGTTTTCTCTGGAGTGGATGTTCTCATCAGTGGGAGGAAGCATTGTTTTAACCTAAAGGGCAGTGATAAATACACAACTTTTCAAAGCAACAATACTGGTTCATTTTCTTATAAAAGAAATTTAGTTTTTTTTAACCAAACAAACTCGTTTTAGCTACATTTCTTAAAATGCTAAGGTTATAAAATAATTTGAAAATTGTGTCATCAATAAATAACCAATACTTGCACAACCTAACAGCCTACAGCTATGTTGTAAAAGTCTAAGAATCACACAATCATTGGTATAGAGCTCCGGACCCCACGTGACTCTCAGTTAGTGGACGCCATTTTGGCATGCAAAAAAGGTAAACAAACACGGATGTAACCATGAACATGAACGGGATCCGCTTGGATTTTACTTCGTCTGAGTTTACTTCACACTTTAAAACAGACGAAATCGTTTTATATAGTCAGAAATTAAATAGACTAAACATCTCCGACCCTTACCGTGCCCCTGGGATACTTTTTAAAAACGCCAGAAGCGCACAACACCGGACCTGACCGGGGAAACCCCTTGGGATTCCCCCGGCCGGAGGAGCTGGAGAGAAGGTCTGGGACTCTCGACTCTACTGCCCGCTCCGACGCCAGAAGCTGTCGGAGCGGGCTTCTTACCGGCACAACACCAGACCTGACCGGGGAACCCCTTGGGATTCCCCCGGCCGGAGGAGCTGGCTCCGGCGGCTGGGGAGAGGGAAGTCACGCTACTGCCCCCGCAACCCGACTCCGGATACGCGGATGAAAATAGATGGATGGACGGACAAATAACAGATTTACACGTAAGTAGTCTCGGTGAGACAGATAATAGCAATCCAAAGTGCTTTTTATGTGTGATCTGATCAACCATTGCTTAAAAATTAAATACAGCTTAGCCGGTTAATTGCTGTCATCATAAAACACGGAAACGGCAGCACGCAGAAATCACGAGGCAACGTTTTACGTGATGTTTACTTGTTGCTATGAGTAATAAGACAGAAAAAGCCACGCCAAAATAAGTTTAGGAAGCCCACTAAGAATCGTAATAAAAGCATTTAAAATAAATACCATACACAGTTGAGGAAACGTTGGTTTAAGTACCTGATATGAAGTGGTCGTTGCATAAGCGAAATCCTTTACTCTCGGGATCCCACAGCTTCATTTTCGCCCGGTCACTAGTGCGTTTTATTACAATGATCCAACGTTTGTGGCGCTCCGGATCTTGGGGAATCCTGTAGATGGCTCATTCCTTATGTCGACCCCGTCTGTTCTGTTATCCTGGGGCACAACAGGAATCTACCATATTTCCCGTTTGATTAAGTTTTCTGACAATAACAAATAGTCCAGCTGCCGGCTTCTGCATGCCAATATGGCGCCGTTTGGATTTGAACTGTTGCATGCCGGGAGAAGTGACGTCAACTCCCGGAGCTCTATTCAGACAGTTTACTGCTTCAGTTTAATGTTGGCAGCTGAACCACAATGTTATGAAGAGAGACCGGGTGAATTGCAAAGTCCTTCTTTGCCATGAAAAGAAACTTGCTGAGATCCCTTTAATGATTTTGGTCTGGAGTCAACAAGGACTAGCCTGGCAAGCCAGACTAAATAAATGTATTATTGCAAAGCAAGAACTTGGTCTAGTTCACTTGGCTAAACAAGGACAGCAAAAAGACAGAAAAAAAGAATCAAGCTCTGTAAGAAATGCTCTTGACTCTTGGCTGCACCTGTAAGAGTGGTGTCCTACTTGTACACATCCTTGAGCTACTTCATACAGACTGACACGAAGCCTCACGGCTCCTCTAGTGTATATTAAGTCCAGCTAATGAGCTGGCCAGTGTGACAAGAGGCAGCTGTGAACGATGTCCCCTCTGACTTGATGTGCTCTGCCAGCGAAGGACACTGATCCACAGAGAAATGTTGATGAAGTGGGCACCAGAAGCTCCCAGATCCCTTCAGAGTGCAAAGAGCTTGTTCTAACTACCAGGACAAGGTTCATTTCAATGTAAATATATAAAATACATCTACAAAGTAATTTAATCTTTAATAATTTGTATTTCCCCTAAGTCCCTCCCCTGGCCTCTACAGCAAAACCAATAATAAAAGCCTAGAACGTTGACCAATAGATTTACGTATCCACAAGAGGGTGCCGCCAATGCTCCCCAGTTCCCGGCATGCATTACGAGGTAATGCAGACTAACGTCTGTCAACTTAGCACACAAACCTAGCTTGAACGCTAACTCGACCTGCACTTAATTAAAGCAGCAATTTGAATTTTTCCCCCTTTCAGAAACGATGTATGGTTTTTAAGAAATCTGTAAAAGTGATAAACTTACGCTGCACTGATTTAATATCGGCAATACGTAAAACCTTTTTTTTACTAAGCCTGTCCCTTCTCCCAAAGAGCCCCATGCAATTCGAACTGAGCACCACTAGCCAATAGAGTTCCGGACGTCAAGTGACTCTCAGAGAGTAGACGCCATGTTGGCAGGCAACAAATGTAAACAAATTGAACGGGATCGGCTTGGATTTTACTTCGTGGGAGTTTACTTCACACTTTAAAACAGAAGAAATCGTTTTATATAGTCAGAAATTAAATAGATTAAACATCTCTGACCCTTACCGTGCCCCTGGGATACTTTTGAAAAACGCCAGAAGCTGTCGGAGCGGACTTCTTACCGGACCTGGCCGGGGAACCCCTTGGGATTCCCCCGGAGGAGCTGGCCCAAGTGGCTGGGGAGAGGGAAGTCTGGGCCTCTCGACGCTACTGCCCTCGCAACCCAACTCCGGATAAGTGGGTGAAAATGGATGGATGGATGGACAAATAACAGATTTACTTGTAAGTAGTTTAAATAGAGTGCTGTGCTGTTTGAATGTATAAACTGAACGCCAAGAGAAATCACTAGTTTGATTTTTTTTCCGTGCTGTGACAACGGAACGCGTTGAGCTGTGGTCGTCCGACTTGAACTGGATAGGCGGCTACGACCAGGGAGCCACTGGGCGGTGTGAGCGGAAAACACCTACACCACAGCCTGCTGTGAAAGTATTCCTGAAATAGGGTAAGCGTGACGACGTGGAGAGGCAGAAACCAATGAGGGGAATGCTGGGAAGTGGAGTTGTGGGTGATTTCTGATGTCGAGTGGATGGCTGGAGGGCTGGAAACGTGACAACATACATATATATGCTTTGACATTAATGACTACATTTTACTTCTCAGCCTGTTCGCAACAATGATCATTTCACTTTTGTCCACCTGTCTTAAGAACGCCATTTCTGTCCTTTTTCACACTAATACTGTGGATGAAAGATTTCTGTGTCAGACTTAAGGGAGGGAAATTATTCTCTGAGTTCAGCAGAGAAACTTTTAGAGGTAGAGTTAGAGAGAGAGAGAGAGAGAGAGAGAGAGAGAGAGAGAGAGAGAGAGAGTGAGAGAGAGAGAGAGAGAGAGAGAGAGAGAGAGAGAGAGAGAGAGAGAGAGAGAGAGAGAGTGAGAGAGAGAGTGTGAGAGTGTGCTGGATTTGTGATTGGGAATTTTTGCAACCCCCATAAAGAATAGACAAACGTGCAAAATACCCTTTCTTCTGCCCTGTTTGACTCCCCTCTTTTACATCGCCAGTCTTTTTGTTTCGTTTGCTCATTAAATAATAAAGATCAAACATCTTCAAACAGAGAGTCATTGTTCTAATCGGCTCCTGTTCAGTATGCAGCGCGGGCAACAACTCAATTAACCAGCAGCCCCTAGCCATCACACCAGCAGGCTGCCTCATAATATTTCCCATAATGTTTCGTCTAATTTGGAGAGTTTGACATTCACCTCCTGCAGGACAGACAGTGACTGAAGGCGAGGGGGCACAGAGGTGCTGGTGTGTGTGTGAACAGTAATACGCACCGCCTGCAGGTGAGAACACATTTTTTAGCAACTCTTTGAAAACTTTGCCAGCCCAATATTTTTCACCATGTTGTGTTTAACTAAAGCAGTCGATGATAGAAGATGTGTGTGAGTGTAAAATGATTTTGTGAGATATCGTTCAGGCTGCTGAGGTAATAGACTTCTTAAATAAAGAGTATGTGTAGAATAGTGCTTCTGGATTAAGATCATCTTATAGAGGCGTTCTTCTGCACTATCCTGGACTCTAAAACTTTGGAGAGGCCTTCTGGGGCCTCTTGTCATTGCTGTGACCCCCTCTTACTTCAGACTTTCTCCTTCTCCCATGTCTCAGGGACAACCAAACTCTGCATCTCCTAAGTGGCGATGGAGGAGTCACACCAGTGGAACCGATGTCCCCGATCAGCGATGGGCTGGAAAAGACAGAAAAGGAATAGGTGGAGGGGTCAGGGAGGAAAAAACGAGAATGCTGAGACAGCGTTTGCCCTAACTCTCAGACGGGAAGAGCGAGCAGCTGGGTGGAGGTGAATGGAGAGGAGTAAAGATGGGGAGGAAGGTGCAGGAGGGGTCTCATTTATGATTAAGATGGGATCAGGTCCATCACTTCCATTTAAAATGAGGCTCTAATGGTTCAGTGGTAAGTAGGGGAGGGCCATGATAGCTCTCACCTGAAGATGAAGATCCTCTGAGCTTCCTTCGAGGAATCCATCACATTTGGGAATTTTTAGGGGGACACGCAAATATATCTGTAATGGCTAAATATTTTAAAACTTTATATCCTCATAATAAAAAAGAGCGTAACTAATGTATGTTTGGCTGTACACAGGTGCCACTGCATGCCTGCTATAATTTATATATATTTTTTATTTTATTGTTTTTTTTGAGAGCATGTTCTCATTTGCAGACATGACCTGGCCAAGACGTCTTGGAAGGACTAATGGGCGGGTGATTTATCCAACAATACCGGGCCTGAATGTCAAACATGTCCCACTCCAGACAGAACATTGAAGACTCGGGTTTTTCTTTGCTCATTTTCAGATCAGAGCACGAAATACATTTAAGTTGCATCAAACCACCTACAACCCAGACATTTTCCTGCTAAATACAAGAGAAACCAACACAAGACCACCAAAAGTCTATGTAAATGAAATGAATAGATTGCTTTAGTGTGTTTTGAATATAACAGTAAAAAACAAATTCAGGGAAAAAGGGGTTAAAATTGGAGCTGTTGGTCAAAAATGGCCACAACATACATTTGAACAAGCACTGATAGTTTCTAGCAACAGAAAATCTGCACTTTTGTTTTAATTTGAAAGTTACTGGATGTTTTACACCGCTCCCATGTTTGAGTTCTTGTTTGGCCCGATCTGAACTGCTGAGCGTTGACGTAAAACAATAGAACTGATGAGATCTACCAGAGGTGGGCGATATATCAAAATGTATCGATACCGAAATGTATGGCTATTACCCGTGTCAACATGTTAGGTATTCAAAAAAAAAAAAAAAAAAAAGAAAGATGTTCACATGACTGTACACGTTGTCAGAGGAAACGAGAGAGCGCTCTCGTGACACCAGTCACCATTTTTTTGGTCCAAACATCTTTGGTTGTCAGTGGTGTTTTTCTTTCTGGGACTCTGGTAGTTGGTCCTAAAGTTGAAGTGGTAGCAGCCGGCTGTTTCTCCTTCTCTGTAGGGATGCACCGATACGATACCGGTATTGGTATCGGCACTGATACTGATACCAATACCAGTATCGGTATCGGTAAAAGTTAACCGATACCAATGCAGTTGCTTGAAAATGGCTTCACTGTAACTTGTCATGTCTGTTCACCTAATATTTTAGTGTTGTTATGATTTCCATTCATATATTTTACTTTTTATCTACCTCACAGTCTTTTCCTGTTGAAAGCAGAGAAGAAAGTAAAATCTGTATTCCAAATCATTGCATTTTTCTGTGTGGTAGAAGTATCGGTATTGGTAATCGGTATCGGCGAGTACTCAGATCCAAGTATCGGTATCGTAACGGTTTGGAAGAAAGTGGTATCCTTGCATCCCTACTTCTCTGATGATATTGAGCGGAGAACCTCTCACACCAGTGGTGTCCTGTTGCTAAATACGGGAGTGTGTGATGAGTTGAGGACCAGGGAAGTTGCAGAAGTGCTCAGTTCGGCAAGACCAACAACCAGATGGCTAGTTTCGGTCTGAGCCGTGTTTTTGGCAGAGGTTTATAGACAAATGATCTCTACAGTATAGTTATAGTTATGCTATGTTCCAATTTGCTATTGCAGCTTTAACCAAATGAATGGCAGGTGTGACAGATGGAGTTGACTGAAGTGCCGGTAAATGGTAAAATGTGGAACGAAGAAAGAAGGGAGAGGAGCTCAAAATTCCTCCATAGCATAATGAGTTAGAAGCCGAAGTGCATATAAGATGCATTTGAACAGTCTGCATCAGCGCAATGGAAGAACACCTTTAGAGAAGCAAGTGCCCATTTGTTCTTCTGTGTCTTTTCAGGTGGCAACGCTGGGTCGTGTGTGTGTGTTTAGCGGAGGGCGTAGTTGTTGACAGTAAGGTAAACCCTTTTAGCACGTTCATAAAGGCAGCATTTAGCAACGTCACAACAAGTTCTCAAGAGAAACCAAGCCGCCATCAAACAAGGGCAACGATGCGCTACAAAGTCACAGCCCCTGAGGATGGTGGCCGACATCCAGCCCACCGGCCCCGGTGCATAACTCACTGCCTGCGTTGAACACAGTTCTTGGTACATAGCAACATGAGAGAGGCTTTTCAGTGTGATTTCCAGTGTGAAGTTATGGTGTTGATTAGCGCAGTGACAGCTGCCATGATTAAAATGGCTGATAGTAATAGTGCAGCATTCATGCATTGACAACTTTGCTCTGCATGGCTTTGTGAGTGGTGATGTATGACACCATTAGGGTAACCTCAGGGCCCTGGAGGACACTTATCTCCCTCGTCACGTCCTTCACACTTCCCATTCTCGCTCTAACAAAAGGACGCCTGCTCTCTGGTCTGCATGCTTATGAATTGTGAGTACATGGGGATCCAGTGTGTGCAATATGTCTGCTTATCCGCTCATTCTCTGGCTATTTTTTTTCTTTCTGTGAGCGATAATCTGTAAAAATATAACCCATGATGTGCTTTTATGCAAAGAGCATTTTGAATGAATTACAGAGTTATGATTTTAAAAGTTTTAAAATCACTGACACACTTTTTTCTGTGAAATAGTTTCAAAAACTAGGTGATTAATTCTGAACTGGCGCTTCCATTATGCGTGCTTTCTCCTATTTACACTAAAAGTAATATTTAAGCTGACGTTGCTACATCGGACCTTTAAAATTATTGGGCTTTTAGTCTCTATCTATCTATCTATCTATCTATCTATCTATCTATCTATCTATCTATCTATCTATCTATCTATCTATCTATCTATATGTATATATATATATATATATATATATATATATATATATATACATATATGTATGTATATATATATATATATACATATATGTATGTATATATATATATATATACATACATATATGTATATATATATATATATATATATATATATATATATACATATATGTATGTATATATATGTGTGTATAAAAATGAAATCTTTTGTTGCATTTGTTTTAAACAGTTTTTGACTCTGAATGGATTATTTGTAAAAGGTTTTTTTATGATAGAGGCCATAATACAAGAATTATTTGTGTGCTTTGTGCAAGAATAGAAAATCCATGATGCGTATTCTACAGCTATTCTTCACGTGCCTGACACATTTCTGCTAAATATGCATGCATAGAAGTGATTTGGAACGCATAAACAAACACACAGACTTCTTTTATGTTGTTTTAAATGCCAACAGAGACAATCCCTGAAACATTGCATGCATTAGCCCTCACAGCTTACCTAACGCTCCTTTGATTTTCACCCATGCATGATATAAAACTAAAACATATGCAGTTTTCCAGTCATTTTAACAGGAAGCCTGCTGCAAAGCATTGTGGGAAAGGGTCATTTGTTCTGCACGCTGCAAATGAAGGATCTTACAAACTCCTAAAATGTTTTTAAGCAAACATCCCAAGTGGATCTCTTCGTAAAGTGAGTAAAATTGAATTTTTTTCTGATAATTGCTAACAAAAAAAAGTCATCATTTTACTCCTTCACTTCATTCATGTTGACGTGCAAAGTAGCAGAAAACTACACATACCTGTAGATGCCCTTCTGTCTGTTGTGCTGAGCTGGGAAAATGTTTGTGAGAACATCTCTGTAAACATGCTCCCACCCACCCAGGGGGCTGACAACTTAAACACCCCTGCCACTGATACTGCAGTCATGTCAACGGAAGTGTAAGGCAATACCCAGTTTTCCTAACAAGTTGAACCTAGCTGGAGGCATCCTGGCATCCCAAGACTCCAAACATATGTCCCCTCCCGACTACAAAAATACACACACTCTTATTTTTGGCGGCATGCAACCCCTTAATTATTTCAGTGGGCTGAATTTGAGACGATTAGGTTCTTAAGGTTTTGCAGAGGGCACGGAGTCAAGATACCAAGGAACGGCGAGAAAGAAGCACTGAAGGCGATAGGATATTTAAAGGAAGATGGCTCGGTGGAGATTTATAGGACAGACACGTACACTTGGAAAAGCACGTTCCTATCTACAAACTGTCCTGTCCTCTAGTTGCCGCGCCACTGCAGCTAATGAGAAAAACAGACACCAGTGTAAGCTCTCTTTTCCTGGGATTGATAACATTTGTAATTGAGGCGCTTACTATGTAGTGCCAGCTTCCTCACTCTCTCACGGCAGCTTCCAAGTTGTCTCAGAGTGGAGACGAGAGGTGATGGCAGGAATCTGAATGCCTTGAGAGTTCTGGTGTTCCCGTGATCATGAAGAAATCGCAACTCTAAATGTTTATGTTATGTTTAAGTTTATTCATTTCGCAGACGCTTTTATCCAAAGCGACGTACAATTATTTTTTGTTAACCTATAGGGCATGTTGTGATCTGTGGGGGAAACCGGAGTACCCGGAGGAAACCCACGCATGCATGGGGAGAACACGCAACTCCACGCAGAAAGGCGAGTTTTGAACCTGCGACCTTCGTGCTGCGAGGCAACAGTGCTAACCACTGCGCCACCATGCAGCAGTACATCAGAAGTAATCATAGACTCAGACTAATGGTTATTCTAGTAATGTTCGATATCAGCGTTTATGCCGATGTGGTCTAATTCTTGAAGCAACACTTCCTGCTTCTCCTTCCGACTGGTTTAAGCTGAACTGTTGCAAACAAAATAGCTGCTGCCTTCTGTAGCTAGCACTAACAACAAGCTAACATTAACATGAGCCAACTGATCCACAAAAAGCCACGAGGTAAGAAGATCGACTCTGTCGGACAACAACTATTATTACTTGCGAGTCCTGTAGCAACAAAGCCAGGTCATCATCAGTCCGTGATTTTATCGTCCCCTTCATCTCCCTCAAAAAAACCAGCTCAGTGGCCTAGTGGTATGAGTGGGAGGTCAGGGCTCAAATCCTGGTTGGGTCCTATCAAAGACTTTGAAAAAATGGGACCCAGTGCCCTCCACCCAGCTTAATGGTTCCCGAGCGTGGCTGTGTCTGCAGCTCACGGCTCCCCCAGGGGATGGATCAAATGCGGAGAACAAATGTTGCACACACTTCAGTGTGTGTGACAACTATTGGGACTTTAGCTTATCTAGCGTAGGCTGCGCTGATGTTCATTCTGTTCAGCTTTAAGTACTTGTTTGAAAATAATTCTCAGTAAAATTACCAAAGTTCCATTAAAAACACGAGGAACGATATGACATGAAATCAAAACAGATGCAGCATAAACTTAAGCTAAATCTTAATTAATCTAATCCTATAATGAGACAGAAACATCACCCAGCTCTAGCTTGTTGCTGATATTAATCTGATTTTGTTCCAAACACCTGTTGTTTACCTATAAAGTTGATGTAATGGAGCAGTGTGATTATGATTAGAGTGGTGATGCATCGAAAGCAACTTCTGAAAGTGTATCGGGCCAAAATATCTTTAGGGGAAATGTAATAGATCCGTGTGTTATAAAAAAATATATATCTTTTTATTTAATTGAATGTACACAGTAGAAGCAAACGTAACCGTTAAGACACCTGATGGGATTTTTCAAACCATGTTTATTAAGGAAAATAGACGTTATGTCCCAACCAGTCCCTCCCAGTCTAATAAACACTGGGAGGAACTCATCAGAGCTGCAGCTGAAGATCAATAGCGACTGAATGAGAGTAATAGCTTTCACCTTAACACACACAAATTTCAATTAAGCCCAGTTTTCAAGCAGACACTTGGCATTTTCAGTGCAGCCGCTGTTTGCATCAATGCTTAAATAATAACATCCAAAATGAATCATTGATTTGTTTTTCATAGAGACATGCGTGGATTTCCAGTTGGAATTAATAACGAAAAGACGTTCAGCTGCTTTCCTCTTTGACCTGCAGAGAGGACACGTCCTCCTTCTCTCTATATTAACATTTAAAAAGTAAATTGTACAAGTGACCTGCAGAGAGAGTGGATTTCAAACAGCGAGTCTAAAAGGAACAACTCGGATAAATCATGGGTTGAAATGCGAGTCCGCGACTGTTGTCAGAGATTTATTGGCAGCTGTATTTTTCTAGTGTCAACTGATGTTCCATAAGACTTAGCCAGCGTCTTAGATTGCTTTCACCCATGCACACTCTCCACCAACACACACACACACATGGACGGTTCCCCGGCCGTCTCACACAGACAATAACTCACGCTGCACTTCTTCACTCCATCAACAGGCGTCCTGCATTTAAATTTGAGAACTAGTCCGGTGAGACCGTTAAACAGGACAGATTGAGATGAGAAGCGCCTCTCCAGCGCTAGCATTAGCCTACTTATCTTATTAGTGGGGCAGCTCCAGCACACTTGATACCCCCACGGCTACCGCTCCTTTGGCCTCAGGGAACCCGCCGAGGCTTCAAAGACCAGATCAGGCGTCCTGGTGGCTCAGCATGCTGAGACGCATACCACAACCATGTTGGTTTGAATTCAGTCTGTGGCAGTTGCTTACTGTCACTCTGTCATTTCAGCGACTTGTCAGTCTCAAGTATTAGATAAACAAAAAGTTATTGCATCGTTTTTAAAAGCATTTCTCTCAAATATCCTCTCAGATGTCTTTCTTTGTGCAGCAACAGCAATCTTACCAAGCCTGCTCATGGGAAATTATATGATTTATGATATTTTTTTTTTTCAAATTTTCTACAAAAAGCTGTTATTGGTCCAAAAATTCATCACATTTTAAGGTTGAGAAGATTTATTCCATGATTTTTACAAAAGTGCACAAAGCTTACGACATAAGGGGAAGTTTTAACCTGATAAGAAGTTTCTGCACCGGAGAATCTGCATCTGAGCATGAATGAGAGCTTAAAATGGTCCTAAAGCCGCTGACAGTCGGCGTCTTCTAAACGACGACTGACCACACACACACACACACACACACACACACACACACACACACACACACACACACACACACACACACACACACACACACACACACACACACACAAACTTTACAGGGTTAGAAGTCAGTCGTTATTTTCGTCCTTGTTGACAGTTGGGCTCATTATTTATTAATAAATAATCTTTAACATCTAAAAGTCTAACTCTGAGGCCCTGTCCACACGTAGCCGGGGATCTGCCAAGACATAGATATTTTTCTACGTTTTGGCCTGTCATCCACACGAAAACTGAGTTTTTTTCACACGAAAACGGATCTTTTTAAAAACTCCGGCCAAAGTGAAGATCTGCGTTTTCTCCGTTTTGGGTGTCTGCGTATGAACAGACAAAACCGGAGTTTTAAGGTCCGCAACGTCACTTTCCGCGACAAAAAAATGCTGACATCACGTGTGCGACCTGTGTTTACACTAGCCGACAGCATGGATGCCCTCAGAGCTGCGCTCGCTTTATCAATTGCCCAAGCGCTTTTTGCTCGTTTGTTTTTGCAAGCGGAATTACTGCTCCTTGCGGAAGACCACAGACGAAGGACGAGGTTAAGAACGGGGGAAGTACTGCCACCTACAGGTCTGGCATGTCCTTAACAACGTATTTATCCGGGTACGTGTGGACTGTTTTTTTTTTAACGAGGTGGTGTGGATGAAAGTTTTTGGAGGGGCGGATATTCGTTTAAAAAAAACCCGGCTACTTGTGGACTAGGCCTAAAATTCAAGCCAACAAACAACATTGTTATTTGATTCAAAAGTAAGAAAAAAAAAAAAGTTTAACAGAAATGCAAGAGGTGAGATGAATCTTTTGCTGGAAGACAAAAAAAAAAGGTTTATCAAAAATAATTTATGCAATCATTATTGTATATTGTATTTCTAAGACAAG
Source organism: Nothobranchius furzeri (assembly GCF_043380555.1). Classification (NCBI taxonomy): domain Eukaryota; kingdom Metazoa; phylum Chordata; class Actinopteri; order Cyprinodontiformes; family Nothobranchiidae; genus Nothobranchius; species Nothobranchius furzeri. Next base: position 69,282,958 of record NC_091748.1, read on the forward strand.
TGATTTAAAATATATTTTAGTTTTTCATTTTGAAACAGCTAATTTAGCACATTGTTGTCAGGTGGTGAAGAGCAGTGCTTTGATTTTTGGAATTTCAACAATGTGAAAAAATCTTGTTTTTTTTTTACATTTGATCACATTTTAGTTTAAAAATGTTCTTATCTTCAAAACCAGCATTGCTGAAAATGAAGTAAATAATTTAAAAAATGGTTTTGAGTAGAAATCTACTAATGGGGGAACAAAGGTTAGGATTCTTAAAACTAACAAACAAATCTAAGATTAGATTAATTCCACCGTATAAATGAAATAGTTTTATGTTTCCAGCATTGCTGCAACAGGTTATTTGTAAATAGAATCTTGATTGTTTATCCCTTTTTGAGAACAGCTGATAATAATAATACATGGTTGTGCCTACAGAACAGTGTTACTATTGCTTTTTAGCTTGTTTAGGAATTCTGTAATTATCTGCTGTAAACAGGATAATGGCTGCAACTTTAACAAATTTGTCAACTAAAGCAGAAATTTGCAAAGAGGTGCAAAAAATGAGACCAATACTTGTAATAAACTGGTGTGTGAGACATTTTTATAATGATAAATGTTACATTATATTCCAATACTTTATGGTTGTAAATAATCCAACATCCTGACCCAAAGATGTCAGCGCACACAAACTCGGGACAAAAACAAGGTAGGCTACAAAAGATGGCGAGGAACCTGCAGCCTCGCTGTGTTACTGTAAGTAGCAACACATAAGTCTAACCTTTAGCTGCTCACTGAAAACTGAGCTGAGCAGAGCTGCTTTGATGATTTGAACCTTGTGCTTATGCACACACACACACACACACACACACACACACACACACACACACACACACACACACACACACACACACACACACACACAGCTGCTCTGCAGAGAGAACCACACACAATGCCGTGTCTTGCAACCATCCTCTAAAATCCAGATTTCATCTCCTGTTGGTGATTCAGATGGCAGGAAAGGATAAGATGTGTTTTTTAATGTATCTGTTTAATTTCTCTGACTCAAAACCTCCTGAACTTATCCAAATTCATGCGTAGTTACCCCCCCCAGCAGCCCTTGTGCAGAAACCGCTTACAAGACTCTTTTAGGAGTCGTGTGAACATGCTGGGTGGGCCGAGTGGCACTTCACAGTTCACCTGCACACTCGTCTTTCTCACACTTTCCTCTTCCGTGGTCACTCTCCCTCTCTTGCTCTCTCTCTCTCTCTCACACACACACACACACACACACACACACACACACACACACACACACACACACACACACACACACACACACACACACACACACTTGTCACCGTAAAACAGGTTGTGTTGTCACATCTCCTGTCACCATGCTTGTTCCTCGGTGCCACATATGAGCTCTCTCAGCTGTTCCTCATGACTGCACCACAATTAACCCCGCGCATACGTGCTCGTGAGCGTGTCCGTGCACACACTCACACACCCGAAGACATCGACACATAGTTTTCACTTTCTCTGGCTCCTTCTCACCACGGCTGCCCTTGCACTATCAATTCACAGCGCAACCCAATCCGTGCAGCTGAGTCACTCACTCTTCTGTCACCATCAAAATGCATTTTTACCGCTTTATGCACAAAATCTTAACATATTTTTCTGTGTCTGGGGGTTTCAGTGAAGCATAACTTTGTTTTTAGATGAAAAAAAAAACACAGGTGCTTTGCCAACTCATAAACCAAGAATAAACCAAAAGGATAGTCTCTCACCGTGAACTAAATCATGAAATGTGACACTGGAGCTGCTGTCATCTGGGACATCTAAATAAGAAAAATAAAATGAGAAAAGGTCGAATAATTTATAAAGGCACAAACTTTGTCAGAAGTTTTGTCAAGAATTAAAATAACTCATCTCTGACTGCATCTCTTAAGTTTATAACTTAGTTGTTAGTTGAAGTTAGCCATGCTATATTGTTCAGTAGTTGTTTATAATTAACGCTTGTATGTAAAAAATAAGCAATAACAAAATAAAGAAGATAATTCTGTTAAAATAATGTCGACGCTTGTTTTAACGCGGGTGAGGGAGGTTTAGCTTGTTCAGAGTTTCTGTAAAACAAGGTTTTTCTGATTAAACCAGAGTGTTGTTCTATCTTTGCAAAACAGGTTTGGTGAATTTAATCTAATTTGTTGCAATAGTTTTATGGTTTACATGGAGAAAATACACATTTTTGTTATTTTAAAATCAGTCAGTCCCAGAATTTAGCTGTAAATATGTGCCCATAAACACATATTCTGAATGTTTTCGGACTTTTTTTTTAAATCACTTTCATTTTTATTGTTTTAAAAGTGACTTATATTTTTCATCATGTTTGTAAATTGCTGTATAAAAATCCCTTCTTCTCCTTCTTCTCGCAGGACATGATGAGGGTGGAAAACATTCATGAAAGACCTGAACAAAGCATGAAAAGAATGTGACGTTTAAAATAACAAAAGCACCACAGAAGAGAGGGGAAATGATTGATAATCTATTTATTTAATGATTTATTGATTTATGATGCCTTCTTGTGTTTTAGTATCAGGTTTTAATTAATACTGTAATGGGTGTGGTTTTTATTGTTTGTTTGCTTTTTGAACAGCAGCATAAATCAGGAAAAATCTAAATATTCCCTCATTTTCTAGAAACATATTTGAGACAGATTCGCCTGAAACACGCCTACCCTCACCTATGGTCACAAGCTTTGGGTAGACACCAAAAGAACGAGATCACGGGTAAAATGAAATGACTTTTCTCCGCAGGGTGGCTGGGCTCTCCCTTAGAGATAGGGTGAGACGCTCAGTCATCATGGAGGGGCTTGGAGTAGACCTGCTGCTCCTCCACATCGGGAGGAGCCAGTTGAGGTGGCTCGGGCAACTGTTAAGGATGCCTCCTACTATTTGAGGTTTTCTGGGCCCATCCAACTGGCATCGGCTCCTCTCCGCCTGGACCAGATTGGGAGTGTTCTCATTTAGGTAGCATTGGATTTTCCTGCACACAGCCAGACGTCTTTTCAGCCCTCGTCCCAAGACAGTCTAACTGGAGCCAAACTGCCGGCTGATTGGCTGGCTCAAAAATCACGCATGCCATTAGAGGGAGCCTCCGATTAGTGGATGAAATCAGCCCGGGGTGGGGATTAATTGTCATTCTGGATGCTGTGGAGTTAACAAGCCTCTGACTAAAGGCATTTTTCTCTGTCTCTAACTGATGTGAGGAGGCACACACACACACACACACACACACACGTACACACACGCACACACACAGTGCTGCCAGACACAACAAAGCAGGATACAAAATCAGAGTCAAAGAGTCTCCAAAGGCAAGACTGCTCGGGCTGCTTTTGTTTAATAATGGAGACCCTGCCCCGCCCACGCGCTCGGAGATGCGCTCATGACATCACAGGCCACACATCGCCAATGTACTCAGTCACGTCTTACTTAATCAATTTCCCTCTGGGAGTAATAAAGTATTTTAGAATTTGAACTGCATTCCTAAGGCAGTGTGGAACAAACGCGGCCAGGCTGGGGTGGAGTGGAGTCGATGCTAGTGTGTACACTGTTAAAAATAAAGGTTCCAGTTAGAACCAAAGACGGTTCTTCACAGTGATGCCATAGGGGAACCTTCTTCGGTTCTCCAAGAAACCTTTTGCCTATTGGTTCTTTAAAGAACCATTTATAAATGGATTATTTGAGGAACTTTTATTTGGTTCTCTGTGGAACCTCACATATAGAACCTTTTAGGGTTCCACAAATAACCATTTATCAAAAGGTTCTATGAAGAACTAATTCATTTGGGTGCTTCAGAGAACCGGAAAAAGTTCTTTAAAGAACATCATTAGATTCTCTGTGGAACCTTAAAATCAGAACCTTTTAGGGTTCCTTAAATAACCATTTATCAAGGGGTTCTCTGAAGAACTAATTCATTTGTGTGCTTCAGAAAAAGGTTTTTTTGGGTGTAAGTGGTAAACGTCTCTCAGCTGGCCAGGGAAAGCCTTGGGATTCCCCCGGAAGAGCTGGCCGACGTGGCTGGGGAGAGCGAAGTCTGGGCCTCTCGACTTAGGCTGCTGCCCCCGCGACCCAAGCGGATGAATTTGGATGGATGATATTCTGAAGCTGAAGCTTTTTGTTACATCACACAGACCTGCACCTCCAGGTTTCTGGACTTGTTCCAACTTTACTTAATTCTCAGAAAAATGTCAACATTTTGTTTGTTTGTCAGAAAATGATGAACAGGATATCTAAAAGTGAATCAAAAAGACTTGCTTAAGAGTTTTGCACAGCAGATTGTGCATTCAGCTTGACATAAGCGATGTTGTCACAGACGTCTGCGCCGGTGGAGGCTTTGTGCAGAATACCAGGAAGTGATGAGCGTATTTGTCAACACACGCAGAGCAACGAAGGACTATATAGTTGTGAAAATCATTAAAACCCCCTGAACTCACTCCATCACCATTTCCAAAGTGATCTGATAGAGATATTACCTAAATGACTCACAAGCTGTGGGCTGCTAACTAAATGCTAATATGTGTCAGCGCGGCGTGAGGATTTATGGCTCGCCATCTGTTCACCGGCGTACAGTACAATGTTAGCTTACAATGTTGGCTTTGATCAAGACCTCCCTGTTCATTCATCCTAATCACGCTTCAGAGCAGGAATTAGAACCAAGTTATTTCTCCTTTAACCCACTCGAGCACAAATTCAAACAATGATTAATTGGCTTGCTGGAAATGGAGCTTTTATTTTTAGAAGAACGACATCAGAAACAACATTGTTCCAGGCTGGTTGGAAATTTAAATAATGGAGATTTTGTTCAAATAAAATAAATGAGCTCAGTTTTATTTCCTGTGTTTGTGGGAATCAGCCACTTTTCTCTAAACACTGCGATAATCTTCCCCTAAAACATACCTGACACAGCTTCGTCTTTGAAAACGTTGTTAAAAGTGCCGTTTGGACTGAGCGCTTCGCTGAGCTTGTCTCTGTAATTATTGCTCAAACGCTGTGTGACAGTTAATAGAAGCCACATAATGAAGTAAACATTTACTGGTGATCTGTATGGATCCGTGAGGAAAAATAGTGAACTTTGTGAAGAATTCCACACAATCCATCTGTCCAAACAAGTTTATTCTAACATTTATCTTCGGGAAGAAGCCTCCAGGCCTGGAGCATGCCTAATGCCGTTTGATGAAACAGTAAAGATTCTCCATATCTTCTCCACAGTAAAAGGCTAATTGCTTTGCTGTAGTCAGATTTACATCCTCCCCATCCTCCTTTATGCACCAGACATCTGTGAGCCCTCACGCTGCCAGGCTCCAAAGGGGTGTATGTTATGATCTCGTGTCAGCGAAATCAATCCTTATCAATTTTAAAGTTCAGATTTTTATTTCATGGCTTTCAAGGGAGCGTCTCTCAAGCGAAAATGACTATTCCAGCTCTTTTCTCCCCCCTCCTTTAGCACTTCTCCCATCTGTGTCCATATTGATTGCCTGTGTTGGCGGCTCCCCTGTGGTTTTTCTTTGCCCCGTAGCGGCCCGTGGACTTTTATCAGCAAGCGCCTGAAGACATAGCTGAGTTAAATAACGCTAACTAAAGCCTGTAATCCGTCTCAATGTGACTTTCCAACATTAACAAGCTCTGGCAATTATCACGTCTCCACAGAGTCTGTGAAGAGACCAACAAAGGTCAAATGTGCTAGTACAGGGAATCACACTTTGCTGTTATATGTATAAATCACTTTTTAATATTGTTATAAATGCATGTATATGTTGTATTTTCTGCATTTTTCTAACCTAAAAATGTTCTTGAACACAGCGTTGGGCGGGACTCAAAGTGAAAGACGTTTGGCTTATCTTTTATCCTTTATTTGAGAGGTGAAGAATTTGGTTTTGATCTTCCTGTGACCAACCACAACCCTCACAAATGTGTGTTAAACACTCCTTTAGTCAATGCATTTGCAGTGGTGTCTGGTGGGATCGAAAACCTCGCGAGTTGTACTCGGGAGTATAAAAGCCCAGAAGCACCTGGATCCGCATGGACAAGTCTGCTGCAGTAGAGAGTGGCAGAACGAGACAGGTCTTATTTCCTGATATTTGAACTTCCTGCCTCAGATTGGATAACAGCAACGTGACTCTACGTCTCTATTTGCTCTGCAGTGATGATGCTTTATCGCCACAAATAAAACAAGTCTGCAGGGGCTTCTGCCGTGTGGTTCAGTTGCTAATGCTAACGGTTAGCTTCTACTAGCTGTTTCCTGGACACTCAAACAACAACAGCCTTCCTCGCCATGTGTCAAGGTGGGTGAGTCCAAGCGACCTCCTTAGTCAGATCTGTCAGGCTTTTCTAATCCTAAAGCTTCATCATCTAGAATGACCCATTAAAATCATACATAATCAGTAAAAAACACCTTTAAATAGATATACACACAACAAGTCTGAGTAGATGATCCTCAAATGATAACAGTGATTGCAGCTCGGCAAACACCAGCTATGTACATGAAGAGCATGTATTTCTTGTGATCAGATAGCTTAATCAGCCATGGAAAACGATCTGCTGATTAGCCTTTCTGAGCCAAATGTGTTCACAGATCACAAGCAGCAAAATCAAAACCAACCAAGAATAACTTTTTTCTGATCTCTTTGGTTCTGCATTACAAGATACTAAACACCCAATCATGCAAGTTGTTTAAGGATTTGGGTCTTTTTTGGGGCTCAAATTTACAGCTCTCCATAAAAATGAATTTGGTTTCACCCATATATTACACCTACTTCAAAACCCTAAACATTCAACTTTTCTGGATCAATAAATCAAGATAATATTTGTGAAAACATGACCAAAGGCTCAGGAACTTGTTGCAGGTGTTCTGGATTTATTAGCTGATTAGAGTGTGACACTTTGAGTCTAGAATGTTGAACATTTTCACAATAATCTAATTGTCTGAGATTTTGAATTTGGAGTTTTCACAAGCTGTAAGCCATAATCATCACAGTTATAACAAATAAAGGCTTGAAAATCTGGCTTTGCATTTACAGAGTCCATCTCATATATTCATTTCAACCTTTTAGTTGAATTACTGACATAATGAAACTAAAAAATTTCATTTGTCACCTTTTACATTTTGTGTTGCCATCTCTACTCTGTGCCTCTATAATATAAACACTTCAAATGTGGGAAAAAATATCTGTTTTCTGTCAGTGCTGTTTTTTTCTTTCAGGAATTATGTGCCTAAAACAAGTCCTTTCAAAAAGCTCCCATTTGTGATGTCACAACAGGGAGATTAGCACAGAACCACCTTTCATAAGTAGGAGGGAGACACCTCTGGAGGAGCAGCAGCTCTAATCCGAGACCCCTCCAGGATATCAGAGATTCTCTGCTTATGGCAGCCTGAGCAGGAGAAGGGTGGGCGTGGTCAGCTCCAGCTTGTTTTCTGTGAAATGGCTCATTCTGGAAGGTACTGAAAATTAATTAAACTGCTAAAATTGCTTTATGTGAGAGGGATTTAGTGAAAAGAACTTCATAACCATGTTTTGTATTGATCATGGAACTATTATATCTTATGAAAAAATGTTGTAAAATGTCTCCTTTTAATGAAATTCAAAATTGTTTCACATCAGAATCTGCAAGGAAAAGAAGAAGAAGAAGAAGAAGAAGAAGAGGAAGAAGAAGAAGAAGAAGAAGGAGAAGAAGAAGAAGAAGAAGAAGAAGAAGAAGAAGAAGAAGAAGAAAATATCTTTTCTATAGCGCCTCTCAAGATAAAAATCACGAGGCGCTTTACAAAAACAAAAAGGTTTAACTGGTGTGCGTCTAAATAACAGATAAAAGCCAAAGCCACGTCTTTGAGGTGCTAACGTTTGGAACATCGTGCTAATTTCATTGGGACTGAACACAAAGACTTAAAGGAAACATGAAGCTACGTTTACTTTGCCTGTATTTTCTTGACCTCCTTTAGCGCAACGACAGACTTCCTGATCACACCAAGTCCGAGTATTTACTGGTAGCCAACAAAGTTTACCCCTTCAGTTTCCTTGACTCTTTTCCTTTTACAACTTGTGTCAGGTAAACAATGAAGGACTTAAGATTTGGAAACGGGGTTGCTGTTCACACAGCTCGTGAGCTGGACTATTTCTGCGTGAGTGTACGGTGCAGGGGATTGCTGTGAGGCCTCCAAACAGTAAACTAATGGTTCAGCGCTAACTGCCCACTAAGTGGGTGGGACAAGGATGGCCTGACCCCACTGGCCTTCCCACCAGTCCCCTCTAACAGCTTTGGCCTCGGGGTCAGCTCAATTTCCCCACTGCTGAGTGGTCATTACGGAGCAGGGCTTTGATAAATGCTCACGGCTGCTGCCGACTGGAGCCTCTTGCTCATCTGCCAGGCGCAGGAGCCTCAAACGGCGCGGCCACACAGACAGAAATGATCCAAAAGAGCAAATCAGGGAAGACGGGAAAACAAGTTCATGAACAGAAAGATCAGAAAAGCAACAGAGACGAAACTCGAGGAAGAAGACAGCAGCCTAACCAAAACAGAACCTGGATACCCACTTTCATGATGCCAATGTTGCCTAGCAACTAGGGTGATCCGAGCCTCCTCCTATTTGGGCTCGGATAGAAAATGTAGACTGAGAAGGATAAATGAGATAGTGGGAAAAACAAATGACATGGAAATGGCTGCAGACCCCGGTGGTGTCCTCCATCTCATCTCTTCTCTCCGTCTCTTTCTGCTTCATTTCCACTGAGACGCTCTTGATAAAAACCTCTAAATATAATCAGCTCACATTCCCACAAACACTCGACTTGATTCTGGTTGGACGGATCAGGGTGCAGATTTGATCTGTTTATCTTGATAACATTTGTGCCGTTTTTGTCAGCAGTTGGAAACAACGACTGATGCTAGAGGAAAAAAACCGGACACGATATCGTGAAGGACCTATAGACTCTGCAGTTTTCTCAAAGCCAAAATGCTGGTTTGAGCTGCAGCCTGAGAGGCCCTCTGTAGTTATTTCCACATTGTAACTATAAAAGTCAATTACTGTGTTTTAAAAGGAAAGTTTAAGGCTCTGGGAAATGACTGTTGTCGTTGTGTTTAAAGAAAATAAACTCTCGTCTTCCACCAGATCCTCACAACAGTCCAGAAAATGGGTCTAATTGTTCTGCTGTCAGCATTTCTTTACACGCTTATGCAAAAAAATCCAAACATATTCAGGTGAAAAGGCAGAACTTTTATTGTACTTGGACTAAAAGGTCCAAGTACACTTTGGAACCATCCCACCCTCCATCGCTTCAGTCTGACTCAGGCTGTAAAGATGCAAGAGTGTTTATGTTGATTTTCCTGTTTGTGTTTGTAAACCACACTGTAAGGTAGGGTTGATTACAAACACACACACACACACACACACACACACACACACACACACACACACACACACACACACACACACACACACACACACACACACACACACACACACACACACACACAACGCCACCGCCACCATTCACCAACATAATCAGTTGGATCCTTTGAAGGTCTCGTCCCACAACAACAATAAAGAATCCCCAACAAAAGTCATCTGGAGACTGAAACTAAACAAAAATTGAGGGAAAACAGAAAGAAAAGAATCCAAACTGAAATTCAACAGCACAACAGAAGTAAGAGCCGCTTTGTTTCTGGACTAGTTCACATTACCTTATTTGCACTTTTATTGTGATAAACAAAATAATCACGAAGATCACTACAAAAACAACAAACCTCTTCGAGACTTTTGGGTTTATTCACGTCACAGTACAGCTAATAGAATTCAAATAGAACAAAGCAGAAATTCAAAAGTTATGAAGATCTGAAATTGGTAGAACGTCAGACGTCAATAAAGGTTTAAAAGATTCGTTTTCTCTATTAGTAGTAATGCTATACTGTTGATT